>NC_083897.1:8441277-8744307 GCF_032452875.1 Bos javanicus
GAAGAAAGACGCTGCTGCATTGCAATGAGAGAGTTCTCTGGTGTTTTAAATTGTCTACCAGCCCTTCCCCACATACCAGATGGGAGGCAGTCATGAGGATAGCAGCCTGTACTCTTGGTGCAGGTTGTCAGGCACCTCAGGGAGCAATCATAGACCTTATTCTGAAAGAAGTATGGTTGTTTATTTATTTTTTTTCAGTCTGTCTAGTGGCTCCTGGAAGGACTGGTACACAAGCGCTTGCCTTTGTTTTGCCCAGTTCAGAGCATTCCCAGATCTGGGGCAGCTTCCCAAGTGGCATTTGCCAAAAGCACTTAAAAGCAAAAGTATTGGCTAGAGCAGCTTGGGTCAAGGGATAACCATCAGGAAAAACAAGAGACAGATCAAAAAGCCTTGATAAGAAAGAGTTTGGGAAAGGGGATCTATGGGGGAATGAGAGTTTTTAAAATCTCTTGCTTAAGTCAGGGAGTTGAGAAGGCCATGCATATGCCCAAGACTGGATACATATTTAGAAAAGGCCTAATCCTCACAAAAGAGCCTAAATTTTCACCTCTGGCTAACCTTCAGGCTCTGCACAAGCAGGAAGCAAAGGTGAGGGCAGGGTTGTAAATGGCTTGGCTAAGCACTGAAGCTGTGTCCCAAGACAATCTTCCAAGAGTGGGGAAGAGTTTTAAAAATTCTTTTAAAAAATATTATTGGGCTTTAGGTGTTTAGAGATACTCTGTCAATACATTAGCTGACCACTAAACTAATGGAACAGAGGTTTCAGTGGCCACATATGATAAAGAATAGAAATTTTATAAAAATCATTTAGAAAAGTAGCTAAAATGACAATAACTCAAAACAGCTAGCAACAACAGATAAAACAAACAAAAAATTGATTTAATTTTTGTATATGGACTGAGGTAATAGTCTACCTATTACCAGATATGCAGTCTCAGATATGCAGATGACACCACATTTATGGCAGAAAGTGAAGAAGAACTAAAGAGCCTCTTGATGAAAGGGAAAGAGGAGAGTGAAAAAGTTGGCTTAAAGCTCAACATTCAGAAAACTAAGATCATGGTGTCTGGTCCCATCACTTCATGGCAAATAGATGGGGAAACAGTGGAAACAGTGACAGACTATTTTTTAGGGCTCCAAAATCACTGCAGATGGTGAGTGCAACCATGAAATTAAAAGACGCTTGCTCCTTGGAAGAAAAGTTATGACCAACCTAGATGGCATATTAAAAAGCAAAGATATTACTTTGCCAACAGAGGTCCATCTAGTCAAAGCTATGGTTTTTCCAGTAGTCGTGTATGGACGTGAGAGTTGGACTATAAAGAAGGCTGAGCACCGAAGAATTGATGCTTTTGAACTGTAGTGTTGGAGAACACTCTTGAGGGTCCCTTGGACAGCAAGGAGATCCAACCAGTCCATCCTAAAGGAAATCAGTCCTGAATGTTCATTGGAAGGACTGATGTTGAAGCTGAAACTCCAATACTTTGGCCACCTGATGTGAAGAACTGACTCATTTGAAAAGAACCTGATACTTAGAAAGATTGAAGGCAGGAGGAGAAGGGGACGACAGAGGATGAGATGGTTGGATGGCATCATCAACTCAGTGGACATGAATATGAGTAAGCTCTGGGAGTTGGTGATGGACAGGGAGGCCTGGTGTGCTGCAGTCCATGGGGTCACAGAGTCAGACACAACTGAATGACTAAACTGAACTGAATAGTCTGCCTTCATTTTTTGACATGTGGATGTCTAGTTACCTCCAAATCATTTGTTGAAAAGACGATTCCTTTCCCACTGATTGGTCTTGGTGCCCTTAAAAATCAATTGACCACAGATGATAAATTTATTTCTGGACTCTCTATCCCATTGAACTGCAGGTCTATCTTTATGCCAGTATCACTCTGTGTTGATACCCTAACCTTGTAAGTTTTGAAATCAGGGAGCATGACTCCTAGAACTTTATTCTCTTTTTTTGGTTATTAGAGTCCCTTGCAATTCAATGATTATTTTAGGATCAGCTTTTACATTTTTTCAAAAATAAAGGCTATAGGTACTGAATTGAATTTGCAGATCACTTTGGAGAGCATCTGGTCCCGTCACTTCATGGCAAATAGATGGGTAAACAGTGGAAACAGTGTCAGACTTTATATTTTTGGGCTCCAAAATCACTGCAGATGGTGATTGCAGCCATGAAATTAAAAGACGCTTACTCCTTGGAAGGAAAGTTATGACCAACCTAGATAGCATATTCAAAAGCAGAGACATTACTTTGCCAACAAAGGTCCATCTAGTCAAGGCTATGGTTTTTCCAGTAGTCATGTATGGATGTGAGAGTTGGACTGTGAAAAAAGCTGAGTGCCGAAGAACTGATGCTTTTGAACTGTGGTGTTGGAGAAGACTCTTGAGAGTCCCTTGGACTGCAAGGAGATCCAACCAGTCCATCCTAAAGGAGATCAGTCCTGGGTGTTCTTTGGAAAGAATGATGCTAAAGCTGAAACTCCAGTACTTTGGCCACCTCATGTGAAGAGTTGACTCATTGGAAAAGACTCTGATGCTGGGAGGGATTGAGGGCAGGGGGAGAAAGGGACGACAGAGGATGAGATGGTTGGATGGCATCACCGACTCGATGGATGTGAGTTTGAGTGAACTCCGGGAGTTCGTGATGGACAGGGAGGCCTGGCGTGCTGCAATTCATGGGGTCGCAAAGAGTCAGACATGACTGAGTGACTGAACTGAACTGAACTTGGCGAGTATTGCCATCTTAACAATACAACACCTTCTAGTTCATGAACATGAGGTGTCTTTCCATTTATTTAGGTGTTCTTCACATTCAGCAAATGGCAACCCACTGCAGTACTCTTGCCTGGAAAATCCCATGGACGGAGGAGCCTGGTAGGCTGCAGTTCATGGGGTCGCACAGAGTTGTACACGACTGAAGCGACTTAGCAGCAGCAGCAGCAGAACATTCAGCAATGCTTCATGATTTTCAGAGTATAAGTCTTGTACTTTTTTGATTAAATTTATTTTTAAGTATTTTATTCTTTTGACAGTACTGAAAGTGAAATTCTTTTCATAATTTTCTGGAAATGGAATTATTCTTTGGTAGTGTATAGAGATACCACTGATTTTCGGATGTTGATCCTGTACCTTGTCACTGTGCTGAATTTATTAGTTTTAGTACTTTCTTGTGGATTCTTTGGGGATTTGTTTATATAGGATCATGTCCTCTATAAAGAGAAACAATTTTAGTTATTCCTTTCTAACCTGGATAACTTTTCTTTTTCTTGTCTAATGGCTTGAGCTGGAAGTTCTAGGACAATGTTGAATAGCAATGGTACATGTGGTATTCTTATCCGTTCCTGATCTTAGCAGGGAAGCTTTGAGTCTTTCACCATTTAGTATAATGCTGCTGCTGCTGCTGCTAAGTTGCTTCAGTCGTGTCCAACTCTGTGCGACCCCATAGACGGCAGCCCACCAGGCTACCCCATTCCTGGGATTCTCCAGGCAAGAACACTGGAGTGGGGTGCCATTGCCTTCTCTGAGTATAATGCTAGCTATGGGTTTTTCATAAATGCCCTTTATCAGGTTGAGGACATACCTTTCTATTTTGTTTTTTGAGTGTTTTTTGTTCCCTCATGAAAGTGTGTTGCAGTTTAAAAAAAAATTTTTTTTGGTATTTATTAGATGATCACGTGGATTTTTTTCTCCTTCCTTCTAGTAATATGGTGTATTACAGCCATTGATTTTAATTTTTGAGCCATCCTTGTTTTCCTGAGGTAAATCCCATTTAGTCATGTTTTATAATTATTTTAATGTGAGGCAGTCCTAAGATGGCAGAGGAATAGGACGGGGAGACCACTTTCTCCCCCACAAATTCATCAAAAGAACATTTAAACGTTGAGGAAATGCCACAAAACAACTTCTGAATGCCGGCAGAGGACATCAGGCACCCAGAAAAGCAGCCCATTGTCTTCGAAAGGAAATGTTTTATCAACAGTGCTTATAGATGGAGAAGTTTTGAGGCTACGGTAAAAATAAGAAAACCAGAAGCAGGAGACTTAAGTCCAAATCCTGAGAACACCAGAGAACTCCTGACTCCAGGGAACATTAATTGACAGGAGCTCATCAAATGCCTCCATACCTACACTGAAACCAAGCACCACACAAGGGCCAACAAGTTCCAGAGCAAGACATACCACACAAATTCTCCAGCAACACAGGAACACAGCCCTGAGCTTCAATGTCCAAAGTCATTCCAAACCCACTGACATCTCATAACTCATTACTGGACACTTCATTGCACTCCAGAGGGAAGAAATCCAGCTCCACCCACCAGAACACCGACACAAGCTTCCCTAACCAGGAAACCTTGACAAGCCACCTGTACAACCCCACCCACAGCAAGGAAACTCCACAATAAAGAGAACTCCACAAACTGCCAGAATACAGAAAGGCCACCCCAAACACAGCAACATAAACAAGATGAAGAGACAGAGGAATACCCAGCAGGTAAAGGAACAGGATAAATGCCCACCAAACCAAACAAAAGAGGAAGAGATAGGGAATCTACCTGATAAAGAATTCTGAACAATGATAGTGAAAATGATCCAAAATCTTGAAATCAAAATGGAATCACAGATAAATAGCCTGGAGACAAGGATTGAGAAGATGCAAGAAAGGTTTAACAATGACCTAGAAGAAATTTAAAAAAAAGAGTCAATATACAATGAATAATGCAATAAATGAGATCAAAAACACTCTGGAGGGAACAAATAGTAGAATAAGGAGGCAGAAGATAGGATTAGTGAGGTAGAAGATAGAATGGTAGGAATAAATGAATCAGAGAGGAAAAAAGAAAAATGAATTAAAAGAAATGAGGACAATCTCAGAGACCTCCAGGACAATGTTAAACACCCCAACATTCAAATCATAGGAGTCCCAGAAGAAGAAGACAAAAAGAAAGACCATGAGAAAATACTTGAGGAGATAATAGTTGAAAACTTCCCTGAAATGGGGAAGGAAATAATCACCCAAGTCCAAGAAACCCAGAGAGTCCCAAATAGGATAAACCCAAGATGAAACACCCCAAGACACATATTAATCAAATTAAGAAAGATCAAACACAAAGAACAAACATTAAAAGCAGCAAGGGAAAAACAACAAATAACACACAAGGGGGTTCCCATAAGGATAACAGCTGATCTTTCCATAGAAACTCTTCCGGCCAGGAGGCAATGTCAGGACATACTTAAAGTGATGAAAGAAAATAACCTACAGCCCAGATTACTGTACCCAGCAAGGATCTCATTCAAATATGAAGGAGAAATCAAAAGCTTTACAGACAAGCAAAAGATGAGAGAATTCAGCACCACCAAACCAGCTCTCCAACAAATGCTAAAGGATCTTCTCTAGACAGGAAACACAAAAAGGATGTATAAACTCGAACCCAAAACAATAAAGTAAATGGCAACTGGATCATACTTAGCAATAATTACCTTCAATATAAATGGGTTGAATGCCCCAACCAAAAGACAAAGACTGGCTGAATGGATACAAAAACAAGACCCCTATATATGTTGTTTACAAGAGGCCCACCTCAAAACAGGGGACACATACAGACTGAAAGGGAAGGGCTGGAAAAAGATGTTCTGTACAAATAGAGACCAAAAGAAAGCAGGAGTATCAATACTCATATGAGATAAAATAGACTTTAAAACAAAGGCTGTGAAAAGAGACAAAGAAGGACACTACATAATGATCAAAGGATCAACCCAAGAAGAAGATATAACAATTATAAATATATATGCACCCAACACAGGAGCACCGCAGTATGTAAGACAAATGCTAACAAGTATGAAAGGGGAAATTAACAATGACACAATAATAGTGGGAGACTTTAATACCCCACTCACACCTATGGATAGATCAACTAAACAGAAAATTAACAAGGAAACACAAACTTTAAATGATACAATAGACCAGTTAGACCTAATTGATATCTATAGTACATTTCACCCCAAAACAATGAATTTCACCTTTTTCTCAAGTGCACACAGAACCTTCTTCAGGATAGATCACATCCTGGGCCATAAATGTAGCCTTGGTAAATTCAAAAAAATTGAAATCATTCCAAGCATCTTTTCTGACCACAATGCAGTAAGATTAGATCTCAATTACAGGAGAAAAACTATTAAAAATTCCAACATATGAAGGCTGAACAACATGCTGCTGAATAACCAACAAATCACAGAAGAAATCAAAAAGGAAATAAATATATGCATAGAAATGAATGAAATGAAAACACAACAACCCAAAACCTGTGGGATACTGTAAAAGCAGTGCTAAGGGGAAGTTTCATAGCAATACACGCATACCTCAAGAAACAAGAAAAAAGTCAAATAAATAACTTAACTCTACACCTAAAGCAATTAGAAAAGGAAGAAATGAAGAACCCTAGGGTTAATAGAAGGAAAGAAATCTTAAAAATTAGGGCAGAAATCAATGCAAAAGAAACAAAAGAGACCATAGCAAAAATCAACAAAGCAAAAAGCTGATTATTTGAAAGGATAAATAAAATTGACAAACAATTAGCCAGACTCATCAAGAAACAAAGGGAGAAAAATCAAATCAATAAAATTAGAAATGAAAATGGAGAGCTCACAACAGACAACACAGAAATACAAAGGATTATAAGAGACTACTATCAGCAATTATATGCCAATAAAATGGACAACTTGGAAGAAATGGACAAATTCTTAGAAAAGTACAACTTTCAAAAACTGAACCAGGAAGAAATAGAAAATCTTAACAGACCCATCACAAGCACAGAAATTGAAACTGTAATCAGAAATCTTCCAGCAAATAAAAGCCCAGATCCAGACGGCTTCACAGCTGAATTCTACCAAAAATTTAGAGAAGCACTAACACCTCTGCTACTCAAACTTTTCTAGAAAATTGCAGAGGAAGGTAAACTTCCAAACTCATTCTATGAGGCCACCATCACCCTAATCCCAAAACCTGACAAAGATGCCACAAGAAAGGAAAACAACAGGCCAATATCACTGATGAACATAGATGCAAAAATCCTAAACAAAATTCTAGCAATCAGAATCCAACAACACATTAAAAAGATCATACACCATGACCAAGTGGGCTTTATCCCAGGGGTGCAAGGATTCTTCAATATCCGCAAATCAATCAATGTAATACACCACATTAACAAATTGAAAAATAAAAGCCATATGACTATCTCAATAGATGCAGGGAAAGCCTTTGACAAAATTCAACATCCATTTATGATAAGAACTCTCCAGAAAGCAGGAATAGAAAGAATATATCTCAATATAATAAAAGCTATATATGACAAACCCACAGCAAACATTATCCTCAAAGGTGAAAAATTGAAAGCATTTCCCCTAAAGTCAGGAACAAGACAAGGGTGCCTACTCTCACCACTACTATTCAACATAGTTTTGGAAGTTTTGGCCACAGCAATAAGAGCAGAAAAAGAAATAAAAGGAATCCAAATTGGAAAAGAAGAAGTAAAACTCTCACTGTTTGCAGATGACATGATCCTCTACATAGAAAACCCTAAAGACTCCACCAGAAAATTACTAGAGCTTATCAATGAATATAGTAAAGTTGCAGGATATAAAATCAACACACAGAAATCCCTTGCATTCCTATACACTAATAATGAGAAAACAGAAAGAGAAATTAAGGAAACAATTCCATTCACCATTGCAACAAAAACAATAAAATACTTAGGAATATATCTACCTAAAGAAACTAAAGTCCTATATATAGAAAACTATAAAACACTGGTGAAAGAAATCAAAGAGGACACTAATAGATGCAGAAACATACCATGTTCATGGGTCGGAAGAATCAATAGAGTGAAAATGGGTATACTACCCAAAGCAATCTATAGATTCAATGCAATCCCTATCAAGCTACCAATGGTATTTTTCACAGAGCTAGAACAATTTCACAATTTGTATGGAAATACAAAAAACCTCAAATAGGCAAAGCAATATTGAGAAAGAAGAATGGAACTGGAGGAATCAACCTGCCTGACTTCAGGCTCTACTACAAAGCCACAGTCATCAAGACAGTATGGTACTGGCACAAAGACAGAAATATAGATCAATGGAACAAAATAGAAAGCCCAGAGATAAATCCACGCACCTATGGACACCTTATCTTTGACAAAGGAAGCAAGAATTTACAATGGAGAAAAGACAATCTTTTTACAAGTGTTGCTGGGAAAACTGGGCAACCACTTGTAAAAGAATGAAACTAGAACACTTACTAACACCATACACAAAAATAAACTCAAAATGGATTAAAGATGTAAACATAAGACCAGAAAATATAAAACTCCTAGAGGAGAACATAGGCAAAACACTCTCCAACACAAATCACAGCAGGATCCTCTATGACCCACCTCTCAGAATATTGGAAATAAAAACAAAAATAAACAAATGGGACCTAATTAAACTTAAAAGCTTCTGCACAACAAAGGAAACTATAAGCAAGGTGAAAAGACAGCCTTCAGAATGGGAGAAAATAATAGCAAATAAAGCAACTGACAAAGAATTAATGTAAAAAATATACAAGAAACTCCAGCAGCTCAATTTCAGAAAAATAAACGACCCAATCAAAAAATGGGCCAAAGAACTAGACAGACATTTCTCCAAAGAAGACATACAGATGGCTAACAAACATATGAAAAGATGCTCAACATCACTCATTATCAGAGAAATGCAAATCAAAACCACAATAAGGTACCATTTCACGCCTGTCAGAATGGCTGCTATCCAAAAGTCTACAAGCAATAAATGCTGGAGAGCGTGTGGAGAAAAGGGAACACTCTTACACTGTTGGTGGGAATGCAAACTAGTACAGCCACTATGGAGAACAGTGTGGAGATTCCTTAAAAAACTGGAAATAGATCTGCCATATGACCCAGGAATCCCACTACTGGGCATACACACTGAGGAAACCAGAATTGAAAGAGACACATGTACCCCAATGTTCATTGCAGCACTGTTTATAATAGCCAGGACATGGAAGCAACCTAGATGTCCATCAGCAGATGAATGGATAAGAAAGCAGTGGTACATATATACAATGGAGTATTACTAAGCCATTAAAAAGAATAAATTTGAATCAGGTTTAATGAGGTGGATGAAACTGGAGCCTATCATACAGAGTGAAGTAAGCCAGAAAGAAAAACACCAATACAGTATACTAATGCATATATATGGAATTTAGAAAAATGGTAATGATAACCCTCTATGTGAGACAGCAAAAGAGACACAGATGTATAGAACAGTCTGTTGGACTCTGTGGGAGAGGGAGAGGGTGGGATGATTTGGGAGAATGGCATTGAAATATATATAATATCATATATGATATGAATCGCCAGTCCAGGTTCGATGCAGGATACAGGATGCTTGGGGCTGGTGCACTGGGATGACCCAGAGGGATGGTACGGGAAGGTAGGTGGGAGGAGGGTTCAGAATTGGGAACATGTGTACACACATGGTGTATTCATGTTGATGTATGGCAAAACCAAAGAATATTGTAAAGTAATTAACCTCCAATTAAAATAAATTTATATTTAAAGGAAAATTCTTTTAATGTGCTGCTAGATTCCATTTGCTAATATTTGGTTGAGAAGTTTTATAAAGGGTATTGGTCTATAGTTCTTTATTCTTGTGATGTCTTTGTCTGGCTTTGATAACAACATTACTAGTCTCATTAATGAGTTAGAAAAGTGTCCCCTCCTCTTGATTAGAAGAGCCTGAGATAGATTTCTGTTAATTCCTCTTTAAATATTTGGTAGAATTCACCAGGGAAGCTTTTCTGTGTTGGAAGGTTTTTGGTTACTTTTTCAATCTATATTTTTTACAGGTCTGTTCAAATTTTCTATTTCTTCTTGAATGTGTTTTGGTAGTTTGTGTGTTTCTAGGAATATGTCCATTTCATCTAACTCATTGGCATATAATTCTTCATAGTAGTCTTTTATAATCCTTTTTACTTCTGTAAGGTTGGTGGTAAATGTCCCACATTTATTCCAGATTTTAGTAATTTGAATCTTTTTTTTTTCCTGGAACAATCTATTTAAGTTTGTCAATTTTGTTGATCCTTCCAGAGAACCATCTATTGTTTCATTTATTTTTTCTATTTTTTTCTCTTCTCTGTTTTATCACCACTCTAATTTTTATTTCTGTTCTTCTGCTTGTTTTGAGTTTAGTTTTCTCTCCTTTTTATATTTCCTTAAGGTGGGCTAGTTAGGTTATGAATTGATATGTTTCTTTTTTTTTTTTTTCAAATGTAGGCCTTCGTAGGTATAAATTTCCCTCTGAGCACTGCTTTCACTGAGTCTCATTAGTTTTGGTATGTTGTGTTTTTATTTTCATTAATCTCAACATACTCTCTAATTTCCCTTGGTTTATTTCTTCAACCCGATGGTCATTTAGTAATGTTATTTAAATTTCACATATTTGTATATTTTGTATATTTCTTTATGTTTTGAGTTCCAATTTCATTTCACTGTGATCAGAGGACATACTTAGTATGATTTCAATCTTCATACATTTATTGAGGCTTGTTTTGTGGCCTCACAAAATGTTTATCCTTGAGAATCTTTTATACGCACTTGAGAAGAATATGTATTATAGTGTGCTGTTTTGGGGTTGACTGTTCTACAGATGTTTGTAACGTGTGTTTAGTTTATAGTGTTGTTCGAGTCTTGTATTTCCTTCTTGATCTTCTATCAAGTCTTTCTATCAATTATTGAAAATGGAGTATTGAAGTCTCCAGCTATTACTGTAGAATTGCCTCTTCTCTCCAATTCTGTCTACTTTTGGCATGTATTTTGGGATTTTGATGTTAGGTGCATATATAACATGCATATACATTTATAATTCATATACCTTCTTGATGGATTAACCCTTAAAATATTTTTATTAAAGTGTAGTTGATTTCCACTATTGTGTTAGTTTCAGGTATACTGCAAAGTGATTCAGTTATATGTATATATCTATATATATTTTCAGATTCTTTTCCATTATAGGTTATTACAAAATATTGATTATCTTGTAATAGTTTTTTGTGCTATATAGTAAATCTATGTGGTAGTAAGTATTTGTTAATCCCATACTCCTAATTTATCCCTCTCCCACCATCTTTCCTCTTTGGCAACCATAAGTTTGTTTTCTATATGGATTGACTTTTAAAAAAATATAGATAAAATATCCTCTTTTTTAATCTTAACAATTTTTGTCATAAAGTATACTTTGATATTTGGAGAGCTACTCTAGTTTTTAATTATTGCTGTTTGTATGGGATAGCCTTTTCTATCTTTTTATTATACTTGCAACCAGTTCAAATCTTTGAATCTAAAATGAATCTCTTACAGACAATATACATCTGGATCATGTTTTTAAAAAATTATCTATTCTTCCAATCTCTCCTGTTAACTGGAGTTTAATCTGTTTGCATTTGATATCATTACTGATAAGGAAGGACTTCTGATATTTTGCTATTTGCCTTCTAAAATGTCTTATATCACTTCCCATTCCTCCATTACTACTTTTTTTTTGTATTTCACTGATTTCTTTTTTCTTTCTTTTTTTTTTTTTTTTGTAGTTTACTACTTTGATTTCCCGCTTATTTCTTTTTCTGTATATTTTTTAGCTATTTTCATAGCGGTTGCTCTGGGAATTACAATTAACATGTTAATTTGTAACAGTATATTTTGGATTAATACAAACTTAATTTCAACAGTATACAAAGTCATTGCTCCTATATAGCTCCACCCCCTTTGTGTTTTTACTGACACAAATTACACCTTCATACATTGTGTACCATGAAGACAGATTTATATTGTTTTATATAGTCGTCTTTTAAATCCTATATTAAAAAAGAGGAATCACAAAATACAGTAACACTGTCTTTTGTATGCCACCTCATGCGAAGAGTTGGAAAAGACTCTGATGCTGGGAGGGATTGGGGGCAGGAGGAGAAGGGGACGACAGAGGATGAGATGGCTGGATGGCATCACCGACTTGATGCACGTGAGTCTGAGTGAACTCCAGGAGTTGGTGATGGGCAGGGAGGCCTGGCATGCTGCGATTCATGGGGTCGCAAAGAGTCGGACATGACTGAGTGACTGAACTGAACTGAGTGTGTAGTTTGGCTTCCTGTAAAAAATCAGCCTGTAGTGCTGGAGCCCCAGGAGACACAGGTTTGATCACTGGGTCGGGGAAGATCCCCTGGAAGAGGGCATGGTAATCCACTCCAGTATTCGCCCCTGGAGAATCCCATAGACAGAGGAGCCTAGTGGGCTACAGTCCATAGGGTCGCAGAGTCAGACACAACTAAAGCGACTTAGCATGCACGTAGTTGCCTTTGAAAGTGAAAGTGTTAGTCGCTCAGTCCTCTCTGACTCTTTGCAACCCTATGGGCTGTAGGTTGCCAGGCTCCTCTGTCCATGGAATTCTCCAGGCAAGAATACTGGAGTGGGTTGCCATTCTCTTTTCCAGGGGATCTTCCTGACCCAGGGATCGAACCTGGGTCTCTGGCATTGCAGGCGGATTTTTTACTGTCTGAGCCACCAGGGAAGCCAGTAGTTACCTTTAGCGTGTGCTTTGTTTTTTGTGTGGATTCCAGTTTCCTTTTGGAGCTGCCTGCAGAACTCCTTAGCATTTTCTGTAGGGAAAACACAGGTCATGAGAGCATTTAGATTAAAATAAGAGAGACATCCTTGGTAAACAGGGTTGATCAGGTAAACGTGATAGTGAACTTATAGGGAGAGTTCAGAAAAATTCATGGCTCAATCACAAGATTTTCTTGATGACAGGGATTCTGCTGCTGCTGCTGCTGCTAAGTCGCTTCAGTCAAGTCCGACTCTGTGTGACCCTATGGACAGCAGCCCACCAGCCTCCTCTGTCCACAGGATTCTCTAGGCAAGGATACTGGAGTGGGTTGCCGTTTCTTTCTCCAGACAGGGATTCTAAGTTTGTCTATTCAGGATGCTGAGGGAAATGTGCTGACAGTGGGACTGACTGCATTAAAGGTCTGAAGTATATCTAAGAACTATGGGAGAGGAAGGTGAGACAAAAGTAGAACTGCACCCACCTATGCAGCTCCAACCAGTTAGGGATTCATTCCACCATGCTGGGTATTGTCCTTCGGAAGTTGTAACAATAAAGCCTTCTAGAGGCTCACTGTGGCTCCCAGTGCAGCTTCTGGTCCGCTCACCCTGTAGAGGGGGCGCTTGCTGGGAGGCAGATCCCATCAGGCCTTGTGGGTGGCTCAGCACGACTGTGACGTGTCTCACCTGTGATGTGTCTCACCGTCAACTGCCAAACTGAGGTTGGCGTCGTGAGGGAACCTGCTTTACTTTCTGTGTGGAAAGCAGGAGCCTCTGAGGGAGGAAGGCCAAGGCTGGGCCAGGACTGAAGGAGGACCGACCCGGCAGGTGAAGGGCGGACTTGGTAGCAGCTGCAGCTTTTAGCTGCCACGGCTGCCGGGAAGTAGCATCTTCCTCAGTGTTGGTTCCTCAGGTGGTTGGTTGACTAGGCCTCGGCAGCCATGGCGGTGAACTTTGCGTACTACACGAGTGGCTTTCGTCACAACGATGTAATCAATTTCATCAACAGTGAGGTCCTTGTGAACAGAGGCGACCCTGATTTCTACATGGCCTTCCACTTGCAACCTTGGAATGAGGTAGAGGATTGGCTGCGTGTTGTCATAGCTAATCTGCAGGTGCCACCCGCCATCAAGAGGGCCTGTGCCTGGAGCACGCTGGTCTTGAGTGTATGTGTGGGCATGAGGCAGCAGGAGCGGCAGGAGTGTCAGATCCAGTGGCTGCAGGAGCAGGTAGAGAAGTGAGAGGAGACTTCCTGGGCCATGGCCTCTGAGCTGCAGCGCGTGTGTGAGGAGCGGGAGGAGATGGTTGCACAGTTGCGTTTCACCTGGGCCTCACTGCAGCAGGTGCTGAAGGAGTGTGATATGCTTTGTGGGCGGCTGCTCCAGGTCCCCCCATTGGCCCAAGATATGGGGCCTGGGCCTCGAACCAAGCAATTTGGGGCAGTAGCATGGCCCATGAGCATGGAACAGCAGGTGGCTATGGGGGTGCATGGCAGGCTTTATTTTGAGGGAGCTGCCCATATGTCGAGACAGATGCTGCCCCAAAAGTTGCTGTTTATGTGCCGGGACCACCGAGTCCCTGGTCCCAGGCTATGCAACCCCCTATGCCAATGCCGAGGCTGTATCCATTTCCATACCATGCACCATTACCCATGGGATCGACATTCTTTCCACCTATACCACCAGCAGAAGCAGAAGCTGCAGTAGTCCCATTTCAGATGCCTTCTCAAGGAATCAATCTACCTGGCCCACTGGTTGAAGTAGGCTTGCAAGAGAAGATGGCCCCCCTGGGCAATGAGAAGAGCTACAGCCAGGGAGAAGGTCCTGAGGTCCTGCAGGGTACAGTCCCCTTAGGGGATCTCAGAAGTCTTAACCAGGAAGAAGGTCAGGAGAGGTCACAGGAGATGGTCCCCCTTGGGGATAGCTGGAACCACAGCCAAGAAGAAGGTCCAGAGAGACCCCAGGGGATGATCTCTCTGGGGACCAGTGGGAGCCACAGCCAGGAAGAAGGTCCAGAGAGACCCCAGGGGATGATCCCTCTGGGGACCAGTGGGAGCCACAGCCAGGAAGAAGGTCAAGAGAGATTACAGGAGATGGTCCCCCTTGAGGATAGCTGGAGCCACAGCTAAGAAGAAGGTCCAGAGAGACCCCAGGGGATGATTCCCTTTGGGGATAGCTGGAGCCACAGCCAAGAAGAAGGTACAGAGAGACCCCAGGGGATGATCCTTCAGGGGACCAATGGGAGCCACAGCCAGGATGAAGGTTGAGAAAGGTCACAGGAGATGGTCCCCCTTGGGGATAGCTGGAGCCACAGCCAAGAAGAAGGTCCAGAGAGACCCCAGGGGATGATCCCTCTGGGGACCAGTGGGAGCCACAGCCAGGAAGAAGTTTCCAGAAGACCCCAGGGGACTGTTCCCCTGGGGGACAGCAGAAACCAGAATCAGGAGAGATATCTAGAGAGTTTCCAGAGGATTCTCCCCCTGGAGTACAATAGAAGTCACAAGCAAGAAGATCCAGAGAGACCCCAGGGGACTGACCACCTGGAAGTCAGCAGAAGCCAGAGCCAGGAAGGAGGTCCAGAGAGGCCTCAGGCTACTACCCAGGGGGACAGCTGGAGCCATGATGGGAGAGAAAACCCAAAGAAACAACAAAAGGGAAAAAAGCCTCAGAATCGTACCACAAGGAGAAGTCTGCCTCAGGTTGCAGTTCAGTGAATTGAAAGTGCCCATGGTGTAAAGTGATAAAATTTCCATGGTGCAAGTCCTGCTATAAATTCAGGAAAGTCTGCAGGGCAGTTGAGAGTGGAGGCCCGGACTCAGGACAAACTTAGTGATTTGAGGAAGGTAAGTGAGAATGGAAACACTCCAAAGAAAAACCAATTTCCTAAGAACCCATACTCTTTTGATAAGAAAGTACTCATTTACTTTACAGAAAATGTGAAACCAAAATTATGATATAAAAATTAAAGTAATTCATTATCCCATTACCTAAATAACAACTTTTTATCATTGTGGGTATACAAAATGAAGTGAAGTAAAGTGAAGTCGCTCAGTCGTGTCCGACTCTTCGAGACCCCAGGGACTGTAGCCTATCAGGCTCCTCCGTCCATGGGATTTTCCAGGCAAGAGTGCTGGAGTGGACTGCCATTTCCTTCTCCAGGGGATCTTCCGACCCAGGAATCGATCCCAGGTCTCTCGCATTGCAGGTAGACGCTTTACCTTCTGAGCCACCAGGGAAATCCCCCATGGGTATACATATACACGTAAATAATGTGCATGCTCAGTGGCTTCAGTCATGTCCGACTCTTTGTGACCCTATGGACTGTAGCCTGCCAGGCTCCTCTGTACATGGGATTCTCTGGTCAAGAATACTGGAGTGGGCTACCATGCCCTCCTCCAGAGGATCTTCCTGATCCAGGGATTGAACCCAAGTTTCTTATGTCTCCTGCATTGGCAGGTGGATTCTTTATCATTAGTGCCATGTGGGAAGCCCACACATACATACATACACACACACACACACACACACATATATATATATGTTTTCATTTACTTGAAGAAAGATGGATGGCTTTTGAGTATCATACTCTAAGGAATTTCTCCTAATTGAATTTATGTTCCCAGGTGCTGAATTCTACATGTTTGATACTGATTGGTTGACATCCCAGAGAAGCTGAAGTCAAGACTTTTATTTTTCCTTTTTCACTCTTTTCTGTTTTCTTTCTTTCTTTAAAATTTTTTTTTTTAATTTATGGCTGGCCATGCTGGGTCCTCGTTGCTGCTCGCGGGCTATCTTGTTGCAGCCAGTGGGATCTACTCTTCTTTGCGTGTGTGGGCTTCTCATTATGGTGGCTTCTCTTGTTTCAGAGTCCAGGCTCTAGAGCGCTCAGGCCCAGTAGTTGTAGTGCATGGGCTTAGTTGCATAATGTGGGATCTTCCTAGACCAGGGCTGGAACCTGTGTCCCCTGCAATGGCAGGTGGATTCGTAACTAATGAACCACAAGGGAAGTCCCTCTTTTTTCTTAATAATCTTGTTTTCCAGAAAATGCCATGTCTTTGGCTGGAAACAACCATGCATTTTTAGTTATAAGCTATTGAATTTTAGGAACCCTGCTGTTCCTTGAAAATTCTATTGTTCATTTGTTAACTACTGCAAAGCTCATGTTTGCTTCTTATTTTTTTTAAATTTTATTTTATTTTTAAACTTTACATAAGTCTGTTTTTATGTCTCTGAGCCCTACAGAATTTGCTTCTTCTGAAGAATCTGAACCTATACCATTAGATCTTCCAAGAGCCTAAGACATAATCCTCATTTCTATCTGACCCATACCATGATGAGACCCCACACTGACTGGATCTGAGAAGAGAGAAAAGTCAGGGAAGAAGAGATGCTTTGGCACTTTGGAGAGAAGGAGGGCAAAAGAATTTTGTTAGGATTTAATTTTTCTGTTGGGTCAAGGAATTCAAAGAGTTGAAGGATGAAGTGTTAAGTTGTATAGATGATAGCAAATTTGTTGAATTTCATTTAATTCATTAAACAAATAGTTATTTTCTGATATGTGTTAGAAGCTAGAGTTATATGTTAATATCTGGTACATACCTTATAACCTGATTTGGTGAGTTTGGTTAGATAACAGGAGAGAGCCAACTTTGGGATACAAATTATATCCGGAGTGATTTCTTTGTCTCTTATGTCATGTGGCCTTTGCATAAACCCAGTTGAAATAGCATCCAGATATTTTTGTAGTTCCAGGGGCAAGATCAAAGAGATTTTTGTGGATGGACTTGATTTCCCAACTGTTCATCTCGTTGGTCCCAGATGTCACAAATGAGTAGTGGCAAAGAGCAGGAAAGTTCAGGCAGGACTTTTCTGATACTCTCCTGATTTCGTCCCTCGAGAGGGACAGCTAGTTTCCTGGTTGCCTGAAAGACCACTGAGTGACTGCCTTAAAGAAGTGCTTGGGGGAGTGCTGGCAACACAGCTTCAGGCAGCCACCATCCCAAGCCCCTTTCCAGCCAGTGGATGAAGAACAAAATGTGTTCTAAGGACAGACATCGTGCTGTGGATGGTGCTTCTCTTGGGAGGGCTAATTGGATTAAAAGTAGAACTGGACTGGGACAAGTACTCTTGAGAGTGCCCTTGGGCCCTTCTCTTCCACTTTGTGTGTTCTCTGCAGGCGCTCTGCTCCCCTGAAACAGCTGCTGCAAGCCAGGGGGAGCCAGGGTGGAGCCCAGGGGCTGGAAGTCAGATCAGCCTCCAGTCTGAACAAGAGGTGTCCTCGAGTTTCCCCAGGAGATTCCAGCTCACCAGGCTCAGCCTTTGAATGAGGTTTTCTGCTTCTAACTAGTAATAGAGTGTTCACTTACCTGCTGTGTCTTCTGCGCTGTGTGTACCGAGGGGCAGGTTTGCTCAGAAGTGGTGTTTTAAACCTGCCTCTTCCCTCCATCCCACTGAGGTGACTAGAGAATTCCATCTCATTCACTATGGAAGGGCCCCTCCTCTTCCTGTGAGTTACTCAAGAACTGGGGGGAGGGACTTCCGTGGGGTCTTCAGTCCATTGTGATTGTGCCTGCTCCCCTCACTGTCTGTGTCCTTGAAGGTGCGCTTCTCTTCTAGTCCTGGGCCCGTGGGGCATGAGAGGAGAGGTGAGGTGAGGTGAGGAGGGGGCTTCTGCCTAGGCTGGGATGTGTCCAGCCTCCCTATCTGCACCAAGAAGCCATTTCCCTGAGGCCCTGTCTCCCAGAAGTGCCTTGAGCAGAAATTTCTGCCCTGCAGGGCACTCTCCCCTCCCTCCTATGCACAGTCCCGTCAAGGTGCTCAGGATTCTGGAGAAGAGCCAGGCTTAGCCAGTTGGCTAATGTGGCAAATGTTTCCAGAGGCAAAAGGGGTAGAGTCTGGCTCCCTGCTTGGTGTAGAGACACATGGGGCAGAGAACAGACATGAAGCTGCCCCGCCAGCGTCCTCGCTCCCAGGGTCCTGATTACTGGGAGGCCTTGGTTATTCGGGAGGGTGCTGGGGAGGAATGGGACCGTCGAGGGCATCATCACAAAGCTAAGTTTTCTGGGTTGGAGGCTGGTTCTGTGATACACTTGTGTATGCTGATAACACCCTGGAATTCTGGGAAGAGGAGATTTTGGAATTTTCCAGCATAATCCATTTTGGTGTACCAGCAGATCATTTTAGATCTCACTACATTTGCTGCATTTATGGTTTCAAATGGACTCTGCTATTCATTGGTATACATTTAGGTTTGCATGAAATCACTCACCCTGTGCATAGCTTTTATGTAGTTAATATAACTGTCTTTCAGGGCTGAATTTTCCCAAAGCAACCAGAATTATTGAGGCTGTCAAATCACTACTTTCTTCTGGGTTGGGTACACACAGGAAAAGGCAGGAGGTTTTTGAGGCAAGAACCTGGGCTTTGGAATTAGAGAGACCTGAGTTCAGATACTTGCTCTGCTATTCACTGGCTTTGTGAACTTAAACAAGTTACTGAACTTCTCTGAGCCCCAGTGAGTGGCTGTTCCTTTTCCCTGCCCTTAAGGTTCTGCCCTGGATGCTGTAGTAATGAATATATGGGATTATTAATGATCTTAACAGTTAACATTGAGTGCTTACTATGTGCTAGGCACTATAAGCACGTTACCCTTTTGGTGACTGTATATTAGTTCTTCCAAGTGAATATTATCATCCCCATTTTACAGATGTAGTAACTCAATACTGAAATTTGGGAATTGGTGAAGCCTGGCTTCAAAATGATATTTTACTGATTCTAACATCTATGCTCTCACCATTGTAACACACTGCCTTAACCTTTTACCCTTATTAAGTAATATATTTGTAAGTTAACATGGATTATCAATGTCTAAGCCCAATGAAATGACTAATGGAGAGGCTTTGAGACATAGTGGCAATCTGGTGGTCAGGAGCTGCTCTTTTAGAATCTCTCAGGCTTTGGGATATATGACCATCTAGGCTGCCAGTCGGAGAAGGCAATGGCACCCCACTCCAGTACTCTTGCCTGGAAAATCCCATGGATGGAGGAGCCTGGTGGGCTGCAGTCCATGGGGTCGCTGGGAGTCGGATACGACTGAGCGACTTCACTTTCACTTTTCACTTTCATGCGTTGGAGAAGGAAATGGCAACCCACTCCAGTGTTCTTGCCTGGAGAATCCCAGGGATGGGGGAGCCTGGTGGGCTGCCGTCTATGGGGTTGCACAGAGTCGGACACGACTGAATTGACTTAGCAGCAGTAGCAGCAGCAGCAGGCCGCCAGTAAGTAGGAACACTAATTATTTCAGGACTGCAAAAAAAAAAAAAGAGGGGCAGTAATTTAGGCAGTGGGAATGACTTGTATTTGATTCAACAGACTGGCCTTATGAAAAGGTGATTAAGCCTAGTTCAATATTAAGATAGGGACTTCCCTGGTGGTCCAATAGTTAAGATTCCCAGCTTTCACTGTATGGAGTGCGGGTTTGATCCCTGCTCGGGGAACTAAGATCCCACATGCCATGTGGCGTGGCCAAGAAAAAAAATACTATTAAGATAGAGCCCATCTTTCTTATCTAAAGTGAAAGTGAAAGTCGCTCAGTCATGTCTGGTTCTTTGTGACCCCATGGACTGTATAGTCCATGGAATTCTCCAGGCCAGAATACTGGAGTGGGAAGCCTTTCCCTTCTCCAGAGGATCTTCCCAACCCAGGGATCGAACCCAGGTCTCCCACATTGCAGGTGGGTTCTTTACCAGCTGAGCTACCAGGGAAGCCCAAGAATACTGGAGTGGGTAGCCTATCCCTTCTCTAGGGGATCTTCCCGACCCAGGAATCGAACCAGGGTCTCCTGCATTGCAGGTGGATTCTTTACCAACTGAGCTATCAGAGAAGCCAACAGCTTATCTAAAGTTGGTCTGAATTAGTTTTTGTTTTAAGTGGGTAAGGTGCCAGCTCTAACAGTCCAATAAGTTATGGAGACTTCAAATCTCCAGACATGTTGCAAACCGGGTAATGGAATCAATGTTTTTAAAGTTGGCATACCAAATCTATGATGGAATGGGAGAGAAAGACATAATTTCTTTATCACAAGCTTTGTAAAGTCTCAACACCAAATAATAGCAGACTTTAATTATGTGGTGCCGGCATTGTGTACAGCACTCCTGAATGGTTACATCACTTCTAGTATGTGACAGAGTGAGGGCGCTAAGCTTCACATAAACTTTAGCATATTGAACCACCCTGGCCTGCGACCTTCTGAGGTTGCCGTAGAACAGAGTTTCTCATTGGCTATGTTTGTTCTTCAGTACTTCAGCCAAGTGTTCAAGACCGTGATGAAACAGGTGTAGGAAGTGCTGCTGCACTGGTAGCAATATCCCCAGGGGATCTATTTGGTAAACCCTGTTTGGTTTGCTGCTGGAAACACTTTAGCCAATGGACCTCAGAATCCCCCCTGTAGGTCAGATCCTGGCCCATCTAGCCCAACTTCTCTGGGGCTTAAAGCCATTGTAGGAAAGCATCATAGCCTCCTTAGGGTCAAGTTTACTTTATTACTATTCTTAAAAATTTTGGCTGCACTTGGTCTTTCTTGCAGTGCACAGGCTTTCTATCACACCATGCGGGGACTTCTCTAGTGGCTCATGGGCTTAGCTGCCCCACAGCATGTGGGATCTTAGTTCCCTGACCAGAGACTGAACCTGAGACCCTCCATTGGAAGGTGGATTCTTAACCACTGGACCACCAGGGAAGGCCCTTACATCAATTTTTAGATAATAAGAAATGCCAACAGGAGTCTCTAGCTCTTTACCACTTTATAGATAAAGCAAACAGCATTCATGGAAAGAAGGCTACCTATGCACCGAGCACAGTGTTAGATTCTGCAGAGGCAATCATTATTGCCCTCAGCGGTCTCCTGTTCTGTTTAAAGAAATAAAACAAATATACACCAAACACCAGTTATCAGCCTTTTTTTTCAATTGTTGAAATATATTTTCTGGCCTGTAGATGTTGGTTTTCAAAGGATTCTGTGTATCAAACAGTGTTATTTAACAAATAATTATTTTCTCAGTCAGAATTAAGAAAGTCTGTATAAAGTTTCCTCACACAAGTTGATATAATTCCAACTAAGAGCAGTTACTTGCCATTTAAGTTTAGGATTTCTGAGAGGATTCAATGAGTATTATTATTATTATTATTATGACATGCAGCCTAATCACAGGCAAATGGATCATTTTACTAGGCTCTTTGTAAAACCGACAATACCCCAAAATCCATCATTACTTAAACTTCTATGAACTTTGGGAGCACAAGTTAGGAGAAAGTTGTATAGGAAGCTGGTAGTTTTAATACATGTTAAATACCAGTGAGTGCTAAAATATTTTAGAGCAGTCTAAGTTCAGTATGGACAATTTTAGTTTGCAAAGCTTCCACGATAGTCAGATAGTTTCACATTATGCCCTCATTTGACTAAACAGTTGCTAGAAAAGTTGACTTTGTTTTACTTCAAAATAATATGTAATATTACAGTTTCACTTGTGACATTCTGCAACTTTTTGTTTTTATGTTTATACCTACTATTTCATGTTTTATTCTTCATTCTGCACTACATTACAAAAATAATTGCACACAAGGCAGAAACTTGTGATTACTTTTTTGGTAGGCAGAGTTAAACCATACTCCAGTGTTTAGAAAAGGATGACAAAGAGCTCTCTGATGGTTTTGTCTGTAAGTAAAAGTTTTAGGATATTTAATCTCACTTAAAGATTTTTTTGTTTGATATATATTTACTTTGATCACTTCAATAAGCCATATTGGTTCCAGGAAAGAAAAGAATGAGCAAATGTTGAAAATTTCATGCCTTTACCACTACAGTCCCTGATATTGTGTAGACAGTTGTGAAACTGCAGAACACATATGACCTGCTTTGTAAAAGACTCATACTATTGGACTCCCCACTGATTGATGTTTCTAACATTTTTTCATGAAATATTTATTACTGAGAAGGAAAAGAAAAATAATGCCAATATTGCATCTGTAACCACAAAATGCATTTAGAAATCCACCATTAGCTATTTTTCTTGCTGGGATATATTTCACTTGTATTTACTGAGCTGCTTAGGGAAACATTTATATAGTCCATTTCATTGCCAAATTTTGGTGTTTGTAGTGTATAGATCAAAGTGGTCATCTATGTTTTTCAAAGCATCAGAGATTTTGTAAAAAGTGCTCAGGCCAAAAAAAAAAAAAAAATTGTATGGCAAAGTAGTCTCTGTGGGGACTTGCCTGTCCCCACTTGTAGTCCAGTGGTTGAGAATCCACTTTCCAGTGCAGTGGCCATGGGTTCCATTCTTGGTCAGGGAACTAAGATCCCACATGCCGTGGGGCCACTAAGCCTGTGCACTGCAACTAGAGAGGCCCGCGCGCTGCAACTACTGAGTCCCTGCAGGCTTTAGAGTGCTTGCTCCACAATTAGAGAAAGCCCTAGGGCCACAACACAGAGCCAGCACAGCCAAAAAGAAATAAATAAATAAAGACAAACGGGTTTTTATTTTTTTTAATTTTTTATTTATTTATTTTTCTTTTTTTTCCTTTTTTTTAAACATTTTATTTTTAAACTTTACATAATTGTATTAGTTTTGCCAAATATCAAAATGAATCCGCCACAGGTATACATGTGTTCCCCATCCTGAACCCTCCTCCCTCCTCCCTCCCCATACCATCCCTCTGGGTCGTCCCAGTGCACTAGCCCCAAGCATCCAGTATCGTGTATCGAACCTGGACTGGCAAGTAGTCTCTTGGACTTTAATCTTTCAGTTTAAGTGTTAGTTGTGGAACTTCATTTTGAGCTTCCAAGAAAGAGAATAGACTTTTATAAGGAAAGCTAGAGCCTCCCCTACAAAGAAGTGCTATTTTTTTTTTTTGTATTTATATCATATTCTGAGTGCCCCCACCGAGGATGAAGGGAAGTAGAAAGAAGATTCAGTCACGGTCCAGAGACAAGGGGTTTGATGAGAACATCAAAGAGCTCCACGATGATTTATATGTCTGTCAGGTGCTGAGTTGTGGGATGTGAAGAATTGTTTCCAAAAACCCAAATGAGGCAGACCACAGGATTGTCGTTGGTAAACAATGAATGTGAAAGAAGTCAACGTCAGAAATGATATACTCCTCGAGACAAATAAGAAGTACACTTTGCAGAGGGTTCTTTCAACAAAGGGAAAGAGGAAGCGGAAATCAAGGGAGCTAACTACGTGCAAATGCCATGTTAGGGTCTGGGTGTGTAAAGAGGAATAAGACATCATTCTTGTTTTCTAGGAGTGCAAAGACTAGTAGGAAAAAGAAACTTTGAGTGTCTCTTAGTTTCTAGACAAATCACATATGTCATTTAACTTTATCTTCACAGGGAAAGATAAGTAAAAACTGGCTAGGCATGGCCTTCATTTGATCTAGAAAAAGACTTGGGCAATAAGACTTTACCAGTATATTCAGGTCTGTCCCGTGTACAAGATGCCTGGACCACTTAAAAAACAAATGACTCAGGGATCTATTATTTTACATGAATAAGCTGGTGATCCAGATCCCAGACCTTGAAGCCTGGGCGAATAGACCTTGACTCTGTAGGAACCTTCCATGGCCTACTGCCCAATGAGGCTCAGGATAGAACAGTGTATCTGACCTCATAAGACATATATAGATAGACATAGACATGCTATGAGTCAGGGCTTAGGAACATTTGACAGTTGAGAAGTGTGAGAAGAATATTCTAGAAGTCAAAATTACAGTTGCTAGATAGGAAACTGAAGCCTGACCAATCTGGTGCAGTGACCTCAGAATTAACATTGGGAGGCAGAGGAGGATATGGGGAGATGCACAGGCTCTGAAGTCAGCAACCTGTGTTCAAATCCAGGGCCTGACACTGACCAGTTGTGAACCCTTAAGCAGGCTACCCAGGTCTCTTGAGTTTTGGTTTCCTCATCGGTAAAACAGGGATAATAATAATATTTGCTTCAGAGGGTTGTTGATATAAATAAATGAGATAATTTATGCAAAGTGCTTAGCAGGAGTGCCTGGAATGTAGTATTTGGTTAACAAATATTTAACACCTCAGAAGCAGGCAGAGTTTCAGCTAGAATTAGGGATTACCTTCTGAGGCAAGAAGAAGGTAAGCTTTGGACAAGTAAGAGGAACTACATGTAGCAGACAGAAGATAAAGACTTGGCTGTCCCAAGCAGGTTGTGCAGATTTAGAATATAAACCGAGTTAGATGTCCCACTAGTGTGCCCCTAGGGCCCCATCCCTCCCTCTATGACAGCTCTTATTGAGTGCATTTTAATTGTTTACTTGTCTGTCTTCACTGGACTATGAGCTACGTGAGTTCAGGTTTATGCTTTTTCCTCTCTCTGACCCAAGTACCTACCGCAGTGACCGTCATACAGTGCTCACGCTCGGTTGCCCAGTTGTCTTCAACTCTTTCCGACCCCATGGACTGTAGCCTGCCAGGTTCCTCTGTCCATGGAATTCTCCAGGCAAGAATACTGGAGCGGGTTGCCGTTTCCTCCTCCAGGGGATCTTCCCAACCCAGGGATCGAACTCGAATCTCCTGTGTCTCCTGCCTTGGCCGGTGGATTCTTTACCACTGGGAAGCCCCCATCATACAGTAGATGCTTATAAATGTTGGTTGAAAGAATAAACATTTTTTAGAGGCTTAAATGAGCACACACAACACTGTTTCTGACTCTTGACTTACAAAAGGGTATTAGGAAAATGAACTTCATAGATAAACCAACGTATTATCATACGAAGGTGATCTTCTTAAAAAAAAAAAACACTTTTATTTTTTTCTTGTCTCATTTTTGTAAAGGAAGTGAATTTCAGTAAGAGAGAATGTGTAAACTCACCACAGGTGACAATATTATAACACTGTCACAGGAGAATTCACACCTATAGATGAGCTAGTTGAAGAACAAAGTTAGTTTTGAAAGGTTAGAGAAAAAGATTTTGAAATGTGAGATCCACTCTATAAAACTAACCACCCTTGCCATCATCCTTTTAATCTAACTGAGTTTGAGAATAGCCTAGGGCATTTGAAATGAAGACAATTAACACCTCAGACAGGGCATCCACACACAAAATACTGTCACCTCTCAGAGACTTCAGGAGGTGGCACGTGTAGATAAGAAGATACTTTTGACCTTGGCTGACAGTTTGTCAATGCTTTTATATTTGATTTAAATGGCATTTATATTCTAAAAGGCGGTAGTTTGCTTAAACTGTGAAGTTCTCTTCCTTTTCCTCATGATTTTTATTTCTTAGTTTATTTAAAAACAACAAGAATGAAAATGTTTTCTCTGTTGGGTGAGACCTGAGGAAACAACTCTTGCTTCTTGCACTTAAATGAGTTCAGTCCATCTCCTCTGGTCTCTCTAAAGAATGCTTGGCTTTTGTTTAAAAGCCCAGCATGTTAAAGTTGGAAGTAGCCTTAGGGGTCATCTGGTTCAACACCATATAACAGATGGAGAAAATGAGGCTCAGAGAGAGGAAGTGATTTAGTAGCAAAATATGGAGTGTAATCAGACTCTCATAATTGCTGGATTAGTCCATCCAATTCATCTTCCTATTTTAAAAGTGGGCAAAAAAACAAAAAAAAAGGTGGACCAGAGGCATGTAGGATCAAATTTGTGTGTGTGTGTATTTTTTCCTCTTATTTTCTTGAGAGCACTAATTTCACTCTCTAAAACAAATATATTTAGCATCTAATATGTTTCAGACACTGAAGATACAGTGGTGACCAAGGCACACAGAATCCTGCCATCATGGACCCTATGTTCTAGTGCAGGAGATGGACAATGAACAATCAGATAATTCTGCTTCTAACGGGATTATATTTGTATTAGAGGGCCCAGTCTTCCTTCGTTTTTCTCTATTGGTGCCCTGCAAGTTCTCTTGCTTTCCCCTTGTGTTTTTCACCCTTTCCTCTCTTGTGGGTCTGGTGAGAGAGAAGAGAGCCATCACAATTCCTTTCTTTACACTTCAAGCTCAGTGTGTGAAATTTTGAATTTGCTAAAATCAGGTGTAGTACCCGTGTAGCACTAGAGTGAAGATGTCAGTATTTTTCATCAACACTGCAGTCGTGGGCTGGCTCGGCTGTCAGCTTGCTTGTGAGATGATAATGAGGGACTGGATGTGCGAGTTGTACTACTACCTTATAATTTATCTGTTCCTTTTTAATACCGTTTTAGTTGTGCTGAACCCCATCGTACCTGGCTGCTTTGACAGGTGTGCTATTTTAGCAACATAGGACAAAACAGAGAACGAAAAGAAGAATGCATGCTACACTTTTGCTGTCAGCTCGAGGTTGCAACGTTCCTAAATTTGCGAATGATTTGTTCAGGGTTGTTCAGAGACAAAAAATCTTAGGTTTTGTTTTTGCCTATGTGACACTGCATGTTCTCACAGTTCATCTCGTAGGTGGGCTGCTGTTCATGGGGAGTGAGTGAGGGGATCCCTTCCCTATCTTCTGCTTTCATCTTTGAAATTCCGCCATTGTGATGGATTTGTCCACTCAAAATATAAAGAGTTCAGGGGGGACTAACTTCTCAAATCCTTAACACTGGTGTATGCGTTTACTTATCAGATCAATTTCTTCTCTGACCCAAAGCATGAAAAAGGGTGACAGATGGAGTCGGCCACAGCAAGTGAAGTAGGAAGATAATGAGACAATCTTAGTTCGGTTCCTCAGAGCCATCCCCCAGTCTGCTGTTTTATTTTATTTTTTTTATTCTTGGTGTGGCAAGTGAATGTAGAAGGCTTATGTTTACAGTTTATCTTCCAAAGTTGTTAGATTCTAAAGCTGAGCATGCATCAATCAAAGAGAGTTACTATGAGCTGCCATTTAAATGGTAGAGGGTTGTTTTCAACCCTAGTGGATGGCAATATCTGGTTTTTGGCGTAAGGCAGCTCTGCAACATCTGATCCATCGGTAGGACTAGTGAGGATTTAAAAATTTCTCCCTATTGGGGTCCCAGATGGGCCAGGCTCTCAAGGAACTAGGTGTGACATTGTTGAAGAGACACAACAGACAACATAATTTCAGCTACTTAAATTTCAATTTTAAAAAGCATTTTACAGGGACTTCCCTGGTGGTCCAGTGGTTTAAGATTTCACCTTCCGATGTAGGGGGTGTGGGTTTGATGAAGACCCCCTGGAAGAGAGCATGGCAACCTTCTCCACTGTTCTTGCCTGGAGAATCCCATGGACAGAGGAGCCTGGTGGGCTACAGTCCGCAGGGTTGCAAAGAATTGAACACAACTGAAGTGACTTAGCATACATGCATGGGGAGCTAAGATCCCAGATGCTTTGCAGCCAAAAAACCAAAGCATAAAACAGAAGCAATATTATAAAAAATTCCATAAAGACTAAAAATGGTCTACATCAAAAACAAGAAAGAGAAAAGTATTTTACACACTCAAAAGAAAAAATGTAGAAGAGCGTTCAGCTTCAAACATTAAACAAGCTCTCGTTCTAGTGAAAAATGAGGAAGTTTGGGTGAAATATTCCTTAGCAGCACATCTTGAAATACAAGACAGAAGGAAATAAAGATTGAAAGGTTCTAAAAAATTTGATAGTTTAGCATCAATTGAACAAAAACCATATTCTCTATTAACTACAGACGATAAAAGATACAACACAATTATCAACACTCACAATGGACTTAAAACAAGTTTGATGTCCCAGATGCTAAAAGGTAGGCCTTGCATGTCAAAAGGCAAAGACAAGTCCACATAAAGACAAAGCACCAATGAAATGATTTATTCTCTCATCGAAAGCCCATCAAATAGATACATCTGGAACATCTTTGGACACAGACTGATTTTTGTACCTCAACCAGCACTTTGGGATCTTGGACAAGAAGGCTGGAAATGTTTGATTTGTTCAGGATCAAGACTGCTGGAGATGATTAGGAGGAATCAAAGAGAAGGGGAGGGCTTGGGTAGGTGAGGCAGCGGATCTCAAGTGCGCTGTTCACTTCCTGCCTGATTCCCTAGGAGCCTCCCGCCTGTGCTCAGTGGGGATCACCCACTGACAATACTGATGACTTCTGTGTTTTGGTCTCAGAGCTTTTGGGCCTTTCATTCTCTGTCAGTATGTTTCTGCCCCACATGAAGATCAACACAGCTCGCCTGTCTCATTAACCCCATTGGGGACTATTTAAGCTAAGTCAGGGTGGCCTTCCTGGGAAAACTGCAAGGACAGAAACATTACCAGGCATTCGTGTCTGCGTGCATTTGGGAGCACAGGCCACATCCTGCAAGGACCTTCTTCCAATAGTCCTCCCCTCTCTGTCCGTCCATCCACCCCAACCCTGCGTGGCGGGGGCGGAGCAGAGAGGGGAGGGGGGAATCGAACCCTAGGGCAGTAGCCAAGCTGCTAAACTGCTGACCTGGTTTTCACTGAAGTGCGAGAAGGAGGCTGTGAGGCAGGTAGACAACATCCTGTTGTTGGGGCGCTCCTTTCTCTTTTTTGAACATCTGGCTGAACAGGGAGGCAGGTGGCTGAGTCGTGTCTGCTTGCGGCGGCAGCAGCAACAGCGGCCTTTCCCTGCTACTGTCCCCTGGCCATGGACGCGGTGGCTGTGTATCACGGCAAGATCAGCCGGGAGACGGGGGAGAAGCTCCTGCTCGCCACGGGCCTGGACGGCAGCTACCTGCTGAGGGACAGCGAGAGTGTCCCGGGCGTGTACTGTCTGTGTGTGCTGTGAGTACATGACGGGGACCTGGAGCCCCCACTGCCCGCCGCTCGGCTCACGTCCCTCACTGGGGGTGTCTCGCCTGGGCTTCCTGCTCTTCAGAGGGTCCTCTCCAGTGCCTTTGTGGGCGGCTGTAGGAACGCTCTTTGCAGTGGAGGAAAAGGAGCCTAGAATATGCCTTTGCTGCCAAAAGGACTCAGGCTCCTGGCTTCAGATTGGACCTCTGGTAGAGGCTAGCGAGGTGGAGGCCTGGGATGAGGGAATGGCCAGATTTAGGGCTGCCAGCTCCTCAGAGGAGAGGCCTCTCTCTCCAGCTCTCTGGCAATGGCTTTGGAGGTATCTTCCCAAAGGAAGATTTCAAATTCAAGAGAGGAAAAAGACTAAGAAACGGAATCCTTTAAGACAGCAATACCAGTTAGGTCAGGATGCGGGAGAGAGGGACGTTTCAGAATAAAACCACCTCTCTGGATTTGCTTAATTAGCTTTCTTTACAGGAGTTGGAGGGGGGTGGGGTGGGGTTTCAGAAATAGGGCCTTTCCGCGATAAGCGCTAGGAGAGACAATAGTCGTAAAGGACATGGAGGGAAAACACCCGGTATGATTCAGCTTTGCCCTTTACCTAAGCATCTCTTGGTCTAAAGCCCCATTTTGAATCAGATGCACCTTCATCTTTGCTCCAGGGCTCCAGGGTCAGGCAGAGCGGAGACCTAATCTTGTGCTAGTCTGATGCTGGCTTTGGCAAGTTAACCTCGCAGTCCCTCAGTTTTCTTGTCCAAAAAATGTAATATTACTACCTGCCTCATAGGACTGAGCATTAAATGCTGTAATGCACATAGAAAATTTAGCACTGGACCTGATGCATACTAAGTGTTCAGTAAAAGTAAGCTGTTGTTGTTATTATTATTTTTTCACTCTCAGTACTTTTTATTATAATATATATATATAATATATATATATATATTTCAGTCAATATCTTTAAGTACTCACGGGGCGTTTCTAAGGAAGTCCCTAGCTCAATCACTCTTTGTTAGCAGGGTAAAAACACTCATGAAAGCAGCAGCCCTGTACAGTAGCTTCTAGACAGAAACAAAATGAGGGAACATGCTTGGTTGTAATTTTGGTGTCTGATGATACATGGCAAGATTTTGAAGTTCCTTCTGGGTCATTGATGAGAGATTGTATTGAGCCTGGTGTTAGAGGATTTTCATTGTTTATTGTATTTTTTTAAATGGGCAAGGCATATTTGTGGCAACTCTCAGGCCAAGCTAAATACGTTTGTTATAAAAGCTTCAAGGGAAATATGTGCAAGCTAGTGAATCCCTTGGGCTCAGATTTTAGGTTTTCCTTATATTATTGTTTTTCCAAAGTGAAAACTGGGGTAGGTCAGTGAAAGCCAACTCGTATTCCTAGGCTCTTTTCTTATCAATAGAAGGTGGAGGAGTGAGTGGACTGGTGAGAGGAGCTTCTTTAGGAAAGCTCACCAAAGGAGGTAATGGGACCCTCAACCTAGAGGTAAAAATTAAGGTACAAAAAGCCTGGGAAGGGAAGGAAGAGCCGGGGACAAGTGTGTGGCAGGATGTTCCTAAGACTTCAGATGCACTGGCCTCTTTGTTGTTTCTCGAGCTTGCCAAGCTGCTCCTTGCTTAGTATCTTCACACTTAACTATTCCTTCTCCCTCTTCTCTTAGAGAGGACTTCCTTGACTAGCCTCTAAAATAAGTACCTTCTCCCTGTCCCAGTTATAATCCGCCACTTTATTTTTCTTCTGGGAGCTTTCAGCTGTCTGACGTTTGCTTGTCTACTTTTGTCTTGCTGGGCTCTCCTGCTAGAATGTAATCTCTCTGGGGCAGAGACACCATCTCCCACACCAGGAACACAGCCTGGCGTGCAACAGGTATCATAAGGCATGCAATAGGCACTCAATAAATGTTTTTGAATTAATGAATGAACTGTCAAGGCAAATTCTTTATGGCAATAGGCTTTTGGGCTGATATCAGGAGGCCAGGCTGTGGCCTCTGGGACATCACTCAACTTCTGTAGGTCTTGGTTTTCATATTTGTAAAACAAGAATAGTAATGTGTGCTCTATTTTCTGCAGAAGATTATAGTTGGTAAAAGATGCAAGAGAGAAGGATAATCTTAGCCTATTACTCATATGGGCCAGGACCACGTAAGGAATTAACTTAGGCAGATGGGAAATTCTCAGATTAAGTTGTTTGCCCAAAGTGAATCTTGCCTAAAATCAGTTTTTATGACTCTAGGTTCTCCATGCAAACCTTTTAATGAAGTAGTGGAAAATAGTCAGCAAATTGGGAGTCCCCCTAACATATCTTTCAGTGGGCATACTGGGCCTCCAAGTCCTAGAGGGTGATGGCCAGACTGCTGCAGAGGGAAGACACAATGATACATTGCCTTTTATGACAGTTTCTCAGCTTTTTTTTTGAGCCAAGGATCCCTCCTGATAAACGTAAACATTTCATTTCCTCTTTTTTAGTACTACACCGTAGTAACAAAATCAAATTTATTTTGAAATAAACCATATACTCATTTTAAACCAAAACACGTATAATTATGATATACAGTAGAAATGACAATGTCAATGGTGTCATATATAAATGAACAACAAAGTATAGCTAACAAACATGCATTTATTGCAGTGTTCACGCAAAATAGTTTCTCATTCTGTCTTTTGTTTGTTTTCATTGTCCAAGAAGGTTTGGTTGAGCTTTAGTTTCTGTACTTTTATTGCAGAAATAACACACTGCACGTGCCTTTCAAGTGGTGGTAAGGTGGCTTAGTTGCTCAGTTGTGTCCGACTCTTTGTGGCCACCCTCTGTAGCCCGCCAGGCTCCTCTGTCCATGGAATTTTCCAGGCAAGGATATTGGAGTGGGTAGCCATTCCCTTCTCCAGGGGATCTTCCTGACCCAGGGATTGAACCTGGGTCTTCTGCACTACAGGTGGATTCTTTACTGTCGGAGCCACCAGGGAAGCTGAGCTGTACTTTATACTATACTTTCTCACTAGATTTGCTCCTTTCCCCAGTTCTGAACCCCTGATCATGGCCTTTTCCTCTGTTCATTTTGGAAAACTGAATGTCAAAAGGTATTAAAGAGATCTTCCATTGATAGGATTGCTCATCTTCATTTAAAGCAAGAAGTTTTTCTTCCAATTATTTTCAATAAATAAATCCAGATTTTGGTATAATAAGTCTATTAAAAATAATTCCTAAGCACCTATTCACATTATAGAAATTTTTTAAGATGTAGATAATAGAAATAAGAGAAAATAATCTATAGTTTTATAACTTAAAGACAATTATTGTTGAAAATTAAGTGGTTTTTCTTCTATATTTTAATAAAACAATTGCTTTATAAATGCATGTGCTTTTCTAATACTATATTCTGCTGTGTTTTCCACCTAACTTGAAAAAGGCACGTTTGTATATAATGTTCTTACAAGTGATTTTAAAACATTATTTTTAATAGTTTCATGGTAGTCCAACCAACCCAACTATGTTTTCCTTAACCAGTCATCTATTTTTAGATATATGAATCATTCCATTCTTTTTTTGCTATTATGAAGTTTGTCATGATTCATATTTCAATTCCTAAAGATTTCCTCATATTTACGCTTACTTCCTTATAACAAATTTCAAGATGTGTTATTTTTAAATCAGAAAACATGAATAGTTTAAGATTCTTGATGTACACATGATCACCAAATATTTTTTCCCAAGTGGTTATCCCAGTTTATATATATGCTTACCAGTACTGCATGAAAGTGTCTGTCTCACTGCATGCTCCCTAGAAATGAGTATTCTTGTTAAAAAAATTCTTGAAATTTGATGTCTCATTCTTTATTTCATATTTCTTTAACTAGTGATCAAGTATCTGTGTGGTTGGTAAACTGTTGTATTTCCTTGCTCATGAATTGACTCTTTGGTGTGTATTTTGTCCATTTAACCATTTGGATCTTACTATTTTTCTGAATACAGTATGAGTTTTTATATTCGAATCCTTGATCTGTTGTATCTTTTCTCAGTTTGGTGTTTGCCATCACTTTTCTTTGACACACAAAAATTAACATTTTTAATAAAGTCCATCATTCATTTTCCTTGTGTTTGATTTCTCCCTTTGCTTCCCAACATAGAAAGTTCTTTGACTTGCAGAGATATCCTATAACTTCACTTCAATTTTTGCTTTAAATTTATGATTTGGTTAGTTTATGTTTAACTCTTTAATTCCATTTGGAGTTTTATTTTGATGTGGAGAAAGGATCTAATTGATTTTGTTTCAAAATAGCGAATGATTTATAAATAGAACTTCCATTCCTGATTGATTTATTAGCCTAGTTTATCATATGTTAAATTCTTACATATAACAGTTACTATTTTGCAGTTATCTATTTGGATCAATTGGTTTATTCTTGTAATACTAGCTCTGTAGTATGATAATATTTGAATATATTAAAAATTATTTGCTATTCTTATCTGTTGGTTCTTCAAGATGAAATCTAGAATAATTTTGTTAAATTAAAAAAAATCTCACTGAGGTTATGTTAAACTCATTCATAAGTTGAGGAGGGATTGTCATCTTTAAAGAATTTAGTTTTTCCATCCAAAAACCTGATCTGTCTTTCCATTTATTGATTTTTTCATTTATATTCATCAATAGAGTTTTATAGCTTTCTTCCCATTGGTCTTGCATATTTTTTTAGGTTTATTTCTAGTTACTGTGAGCATGCATGTATGTGTCTATTTTTTTTTTCTATCATAAATGGAAAATTTTCCCACCATATTTTCTTTTGCAACAGAAAATCTGCTGACTTTATGTATTTTTTCTATATTTATCCAGTATACTAAATGTTCATATCCATGCAAATAGTTTAAATTCAATTTAATTTTATTCTTTTTGGTTTTCAAGGTATATCAAGTTTCTTTTCACTAAGGTACATTTGAGCCCTCGCATTTCTTTTTCACCCTCAATATAGACAACCATTGGGAAAGTCCTAAATGCCCACTGGGATAGTTTGATGGTAATAAAAGAAAAACCAATTTAAAATATTTAAAATAATTAGTTCGAATAAATAGTTAATTTCTGTACATCTTTCTGTACATATCTGAATTTGCTACTTTTATCTGATGAAAAATTGGGAAGAAGAAATGCTATTATATTTTTTATATATAATAAATATATATATAAAGGGACACATAATGAAGTCATTTGACATATGTGTCTTTAGATGAAAGGATAATTATCTTTTTGTCCTTTAAGATTTAAAGGATGACTGGGAATAAAGTGCCTGTCAAACAACTGAACTGGAGAAATGGGGGAAGTAACAGTGACAAAAGAAAACTCCAGCTTCTCAGTTGTATTTAAGGGGAACAGAAGAATGAGAAATTATAAAACTTAATGAGTTCGTTTTTGAATACAACTGGCTATGTGTGTTGGTGCCACATTTATCTTCATGATAATTTAGGCCACTAGAATTATTTTGAATTATCTGAGCACAATCCATTAACGGCATAGGATTAAATTTGCAATACACAGACCACCAAAAGGACAATTCACAAGGCAATAAATCAAGTGCTGACTCTGGTTGACAATGTAAAATTAAGGTGTAAGATTAGTCTAAAGATGTCATTAGCTTAAAGCAAAAGGGAAGCCTAGATTGACTCTTTGGGGCTCTCCCCATCTGGTCTCTATGCTTTAGCCTCTTCCTTTGCTCTTTCTTTCCAGTCATAAGGCCAAGCAGACGCCTTCCCTTTTTGAGAACTATGCTTTTTTAAAGATTCTTTTTTATGTGGACCATTTTAAAAGTCTTTATTGAATTTGTTACAATATGGCTTCTGTTTTATGTTTTTTTTTTTGGCCATGAGGCATGTGGGATCTTAGCTCCTCTACCAGGGATTGACCCTCACCCTCTGCACTGGAAGGAGAAGTCTTAACCACTGGACCGCCAGGCAAGTCCTGGCTTTAGGATTCGCCTAAAGATCAGTTTGTTCAGTCCCTCTTATGTAAGAGAGAGACAGCGTAGAAAAATGGTTAAGAGCCCATGTCTTACAGTCAAACCCTCTGGGTGTGCATCCCAACTGTGGCCCTTACCTGGCTATTTTACCTTGAGCAAGTTACTTAAATTATCCATGGCTCAGGTTTCCTATCTGTGGAAAGGGGAACGGTGATAATAATACTAGTCACCTCATGGAGTTGTTATGAGAATTCTTGCATGAGTTAACATTTGCAAAGTTAATATGTAGTAGGTGTTCATTAATATAAATAAAAAATCTATAAATAATTGTGAGATAAAGTTAGACCATTGTATGAGTACAGAAATAAAATGTTCTGTGGCACTTCAAGGGAAGAAGAGATTATATTCATTGTCATGACTCATTGAAGTTGGTTTTACAGAGTTTTACCATCAAACTTGAAGCTGAATGACTTTCGATGGTTCTGAAAATTCAAATTCACTCTGAAAGAAAGAAGATTGGGGCATACGAAACTGGAAAACCTCTTGAATCAGAGAACACTCTCAGTAATGATGGCTTTGTATAGGACACCATTCCTCTGGGTATAAAAGCCCTGAAATAGTTGTTAAAAAATCTGTCACATTATAATTATGCCTTGAATTTTGCACATAACATTTGTTTGTATAGACATAGGCAGCCTGGGCACTAGCTTGCTTTATTTGTGGTGTCATGAAGTCAGGTGTAGCTAAACTTTTTCTTTTGTGTAGCCCTTGAAGTGGTATAAAGAAGGAATTGATGTGGTTTCATCAATTTTAAAGCAAGATCTGTCCCCAATGCTGACCTTTTGAGAGAATAAGAAATAAGTCGGGTTGCTTTCTTCTTGTCTGTTTCTAACCAGAACATTTTTCAAGAATTGGGGACAGCTTTTGAAAAGATAAAGGCACATTTTAATATTAGAATCAACACATGCTTTGTAGTCATTGAAATGCAAAATATTTTGTTTTTTTAAGAAATTAATTTTTCAAGAAAATTAGTCAATGGCAACAGCAACAAAATTGCTTTATACCAATTATTAATTTTCTAGATTTTTTTCTCATGATAAATTTAAAATTCCAGGCTTATCAACAAGTGTGACTAACAGTTTGATGGAGGAAGGAAGTTAAAATTACAGTATATTCGGGGCTTCCCTGGCTGTCCAGTGGTTAAGACTCTATGCTCCCAATGAAGGGGGCACAGGTTTGATCCCTGGTTGGGGAGCTAAGATCCCACATGTATCACAGCTTGCCCCCCACCAAAGATTACACTACTACATTCTTGGTTTGTCTATATTAATAGTCAGAGGAAAAATAATCCTAAAGGGATGTCAGTCAGTTCAGTTCAGTCACTCAGTCATGTCCGACTATTTGCGACCCCATGAACTGTAGCACACCAGGCTTCCCTGTCCATCACCAACTCCTGGAGCCTGCTCAAACTCATGTCCATTGGGTCGGTGATGCCATCCAACCATCTCATTCTCTGTCGTCCCCCTCTCCTCCTGCTTTCAATCTTTCCCAGCATCAGGTTCTTTTCCAATGAGTTAGTTCTTTGCATCAGGTGGCCAAATATTGGAATTTCAGTTTTTTAAAATGAACAATATTTTTCTAATTTGTGATTTGTTTAGGTTAGATTTTTAAAGCTTCAAATTGCAATTTCACTTCTGTTTATTTAAAAAAATGTTATTAGTCAGTTGTATAACATTATAAGGAAAATTAACAGACCTCCCTGGTGGTCCACTAGTTAAGACTCCCATTGCACGGAGTATAGGTTTGATCCCTGGTTAGAGAAGTAAGAGCCTGAATGCCATGGCATGGCCAAAACAGAAAAAAAGGAAAAATAATATACAAAGATGTATTTATGTTAATTTAAATTTACATTTATATACATACAAGGATAGTTTTGAACAGTAATTAGAGTGGCATCTCTCTCTCCTTGTGTCCACTTTTTTCACATACTATCATTTTATATTGACATGGTCCATGTGCTTAAATTTTTTTAAAAAAGTATAGCTCTTTAATATCTTTGAACTTTGGTTTAGTTTTGAACCATTCTTTCTGCTGCCATTTCTTTATTTTGAGTTACATTCCTTAGGTTAATTCCATTTTTTCACTATTAAAATAGAACTCGTATGAAAATCTTGGTCAAATTGCTTTTTCCATTTCATTCCTTAGAGCGGATGAAGATAAGGAAGGTCATTAGGTCAAAAATACGCAGTTTTATAGCCCTTGTTATAACTTGCCAATTTATTCCCTAAAACAGTGATTTTTCAGTGGATGGGGAGAGAGCATGAGTAGTTTGGAAAAGAGATAATCCATATTTTAGTTTACTTTTATATTATAAGATTACTATTTCTTAATACAAGCTACAGAAAACAAAACTGAAATTTTGTTGGGGAAGAAAGAGTAAGAAGTTTAGAAACACTGTTTTATGAAGACTGAAACCCTTGAAAAAGCTTCAGCTTATATTTAAATAAAATTTCTTTCTGAAAACATAGACTGACTATAGGGGTGGCGGCACAGATGCGCCCAGGTTGAGTGAAAGAAGCCAATGAGGTGTGAGCATTTTCCATGCATTTTTAATCAATCCTTCTGTAACTTCAATGTGCCTACAAATCATCTGGAAACCTTGTTAAAAGTTCAGATTCTGACTCAGCAATTCTGGAGTGGGCACGAGATTCTACATTTCTAGCAAGGTCCCAGGTGATGCTCTGCTAATACCCTGGGAATATAATTTGAATTGCACTGTTTTAAATCTCTTCCATCAGTGATGAGAGTATATCCACGAGAGCTGGCTACAGGAGATCTTTGGTCAATTACTCCAGCAACTTGGAAGTGGAAGAGATGAAATGCTGGCTTGTTTGAGTGGGGAGACAATTTTGCTCATTCAGAAATCGAAGGAGCTGGGGTGTAGGAGACTGTTAAAGTTGGATGGGTTGATCACAAGGAGTTTTATGTGCCACTAACATCAGGTTGTTCAAGACTGAAGAGGTAAGGACTTTTGAAGTGGTACTCAGGTTCCTGCTTCTTAACTGAAAGTGCGATAAGATCAGATTCGTTAGGAAACAATTTTCAAAACAGACTCATTTATTTTGACTAAATGAGGCTGAATGATAGTAGAGAGATAGATTCATTGTATCTTTTAGAAACCCATTGTTTGAGAAAGTAGAAAACCAGTTGCCTATGATTTTGCTTGCATCGTTGCTGAGATTTTAAATAATTTCCAGAATACCTTTAATGATACTGAATTATTGCCATTAATCGCTTTCCATAGGGAAAAAGAAACTAAATAAAGGCCTATGCTATTTCCCTGCTCCTACCTCCATTTTCCTTTTTTTTTTTTTTTCTTTTTCTGGTGGCATGTGGGATCTTAGTTCCCCAACCAGGGATTGAATCCAGGCCCCTGCAGTGAAAGCACTAAGTCCTAGTCACTGGACTGCCAGGGAATTCCCTGCTGTGTAACTTTAAGAAAACCACTTAAAGCTTTATGTTTGGAGTTCTCATAGTGAAAAATGGAAATCGAAGTGCTTGACTTGTTCCCTGTAGAGTACTTACTGAAATCAGTGGATTTTGAGGTACATTTCAATTGCTTAAAAAAGCAAAAGGCTTTACAATGTAATATTTTATATTTATTTAGCATATTATATGTGCTGAATAGTATATTATATGCATATATCAAGCTATTTTATATATGATGGAAATATTCTGGCATATCTTTATAACAAAAATGAAACATTTCCTGTAATCGCAGCAGCAAATTAAATTGACCCTTTTTTGGATTTCACAAATCGAATGAACCTGACTAAAGTGTTTTAGACCTAATTTTTTTTATCCCTTAGGTAATAGTACTCTTGGATATTGATTAAAAATACAGTAATTTAATCCACATATTTAAAGACTTTTAGTTCTTTAAGGGATTAATGGTAAGTGAGGTCAATTAGTCAAGGGTGACCCTGTTTGAGATACTTTAGATTCTTTAGGTTCTTTTAGATTTAAACACATTTACTTTTACCAGAGTTTAACACGTATTCTAATCAAAGATATATTTTGACCAAACTTGTGCCAAAGAATAGCAATCAGAAAATGTCTGAAATAAAACTGTGAATATTCAGATTCATAATTTGAAATGATTCAGCATAAAGTTTACTGTACTTTTCTAGGAAGCAAAGGTTTTTGTGAGGCAAATTAAATAGCAGTACCTTACATACTGGGGCTTCCCTGATAGCTCAGATGATAAAGAATCTGCCTGCAATGCGGAAGACCCAGGTTTGACCCCTGGGTTGGGAAGATCCCCTGGAGAAGGGAATGGCTACCCACTGCAGTATTCTTGCCTGAAGAATCCCATGGACAGAGGGGCCTGGCGGGCTACAGTTCATGGGTCGCAAAGAGTCAGACGTGACTGAGTGATTAAGCATGCACACACGTACCATATATGCTAAAATATAATAAATAATCTATATCCATTACAGGGTGGGAATCAAAAGCCAGAGCTCTACAGTCAAAGAGCTCTGATTTAAAGCCCACCTTTGGTGCTTGATTTGTAGTGTGGCTTTGGTTACTTAACTTTTCAAAGTTTCCGTTTCCTCATCTATAAAATCAATTTCACAATATAAAGCTCATAGGATTACTGTTGGGCCCAAAAGAGATAATGCATGTGCTGTGGGCTGGATTGTGTTCTTGTCAAACTCCTACGTTGAAGTTCTAACTCCCAGTGTGGATGTACTTGGAGATAGGGCCTTTGGGAGGCAATTTAGGTTAAATGAGATCATAAGGGTGCGGCTGTAATCCAATAGTGTCTTGGCCTTATGAGAAGAGAGACAGCACTCTCTCTCAATGAATGCACACAAAGAAAAGGTCATGTGAGAGCACAGCAAGAAGGTGGTTGTCCAGCAGGCCAGAAAAAAGGACTTGGAATGAAACCTATGTTGCTGGCACCTTGATCTTGTACTTCCAGCCTCCAAAACTATGAGAAAGTAAATTTCTTTTGTTTAAGCCACTCATAGACTATGGCATAACATAGATTTTGTTATGACAGCCCAAGCAGACTAGTATAGATTTGGGTACTGAGAAGTCTAGTGCTGTTGTAACAAAAACCTAAAAATGTGGAAGTGGCTTTGGAGCTGGATCACGGGTAGACACTAGAGAAGTTTGGAGATGCATGCTAGAAAAAAGCTACATTGCTGTGAACACAGTGTAGGTAGAATGATGGATGTTAAAGGTCATTCTGGTGAGGTCTCAGGTGAAAATGAGAAATGTGTTGTTAGAAGCTAAAGGAAAAGCCATCCTGATTATAAATGGCAAAGATCTTGGCTGAACTGTGTTCTAATATTTTGTGGAAGGTAGAACCTGAAAATTGGATATTTAGCTGTGGAGATCTCTAAGCAAGGTGTTGAAAGAATACCTTGGTTCCTCGTGACTACTTATGATAAAATGCAAAAGGAGAAAGATGAAGCAAAAAAGGAGTTGTTAAGCAAAAAGAAACCAGAATTTAAAGATTTGGAAAATTCTCAGCCCACTCATATGGCAAAAAATGAGGAAGCTTGGTCTGGAGAGAACACCAAGAGAATGGCTGGACAATTGCTTCTTAAGTAGATTACCCACGATGTTAACTAGTCATCTCAGCAGAAGCTGGGAATAGAGTTTGAACCAAAGCATCAGCGACACTGTCCGTTTGGACCAAAGGGAACATGATAGGGCAGCAGAGCAATTTGGCTGCAAAAATGCTTTATCTTTCAAGAAAATGGAAAGATGATCTTGAAAGCGTTTCAGAGATCATCAGGGCTGCCACTCCCACCACAGCACCAGAGTGCATAAGCCTAGGAGGGCAAGGTCACTTTCACCTAAATTTCAAAGGCAGGATCAGTGCCCAGCAGAGCCAGGTGGGCAGGGCTGCTGCTGCAGAGCCACGGGGGTGACAGTGCCACCCAGTGGGGCTGGAGGGTAGAGCGTCAATTCAAAAAAGATTATTCTCGAGCATTAAGATCTAATGGAATTTACCTTATGAAATTTTGCACATTTGGGGGACCTGTCACCCCTTTTCTCCTGATATCTCCTTCTTGGAATGAGAATATCTGTCCTATGCTTGCCTTGCTGTATTTTGGAAGCATGTGATTGTCTGGTTTCACAGGTTCACAGCTGGAGAAGAATTTTGACTCAGGAGCAGTCATACCTCATTAGATGATATTTAGATGAGACTTTGGGCTTTATTTAGACTGTAGAGTTTATCCTGGAATGTATTGAAGACTTTTGAGGCTGTTGGGATGGAATGAATGTATTTTACATGAGAGAAGGTGTGAATCTGGGGGTGCCAGTGTTGGAGCACTATGAACTGAATTATGTCCCCCTCCCCTCAAATTCATATGTTGAAGCTTAATCCCCAAAGTGGCTATGTTTGAAAATAGGCCTTTAGGATGTAATTAAGGTTAAATGAGGTTGTAAGGGTGAGGCCCCAACCCAATAGGATTGGTGGCCTTTTAAGAAGAGAGATGTCTTTCTACACACACACACACACACACACACACACACACAAGGAAAAGGTCATGTGAGCACACAGCAAGAAGGTGGCTGCCTACAAGGCAAGATAAGAGGCCTCAGAATAAAACCTATGTAGCTGGCACCTTGATCTTGGATTTCTAGCCTCCAGGACTGTGCAAAAATACATTTCTTTTGTTTAAGCCACACAGACTATGGTATTTTGCTATATTGTCTGAGCAAACTAATACAGCATGTAAAACTCTTGGCATGTAGTAGAAATCAACTATACAGATATATAATATGCATACATACTGAATAATTGGGGAAAATATTTACGCCATCTAAAAGGACAAGCTGATTTCAACTACTTTGGCAGGACTCCTTCAAATTATTATTAGTACTATATTATAAATTTACATAATAATAGTAACATCATAGGGATATAGCACATTTATTATATTTATAATTAATATTATTACTGTTAACTTAAGTAGGCATCATAGTACCTTAGCCCAGTGAAATGTTTTCACCTTAAGGCTCAATATGTACTTAAAAAGTAATATAACTAGACTTTGTTGAATCTATGTAATAATTTGTCATTGTGTGCATGTTCCATCATGCCTGACTCTTTGCGACTCCAGGGACTGCAGCCCACCAGGCTCCTCTGTCCATGGAATTTTCCAGTCAAGAATATCGGAGTGGATTGCCATTTCCTACTTTAAGGGATCTTCCTGACCCAGGAGTCGAACCCACATCTCTTGTGTCTCCTGCATTGGGAGGTGGATTCTTTACCAACTGTGACACCTAGGCTGGCTTAATAATTTGTAATTTTTACCAATTACAATAGGTCTCTAGTTTCTTTCTGTCCCAGCAGTCTCTCAACTTGACAAATCCTTAGGAGTGTGAATGCCCTCATTAAAAAAAAAAAAAAAGTAAAGATAAAGAAGGCTTACTGGAAACTGTGACTAGCTAGATATAATGTGTGAGCAAGTTAGATTCCCCAGGCTTTTATTTCTACGAATGACTTGGTGCCATATATGTGTGTCCCAGTATATGTATATTTATATGTAATAGTTAAAGCTCAAATTTAGAACACCCATTGTTCTTTTGGAATTTTTCAGTAATGAAAGTTTATTCTTTCACAGGTATCAAGGTTACATTTATACATACCGAGTGTCCCAGACAGAAACAGGTTCTTGGAGTGCTGAGGTATAGCTCTTTTATTTATTTTTGCTTCTGGGGGTATTGGGGAGCTGTTTGACTTTTCAATTGCTTTCATAAAAGAGCTGTCAAATCCTACATTCCCCAAATATTCCTCCAAATCAAATCACTAATGCTCTAATCCAAAATTGTTCATGGATCATTTAAAAAAATTTTTTGGTCCCAGTTCTGTTCAGCCACCATTGTATTGAGTGTCTGACTTTGGAGGAAAGATAACAAAGCTAAAGGATTGTGTTAAAGTTGTAGTACCTAGGTGAAATTTTAGAAAGTCTATCAAAAATATATAAAAGAATCAAATCTACAATTATTTACTAAATAATACTAACGCAAGTGGTTCTGTGGGGGATCAAACAACATGACTCCTGTTTTCTAAGAGCTTATAAGACCCTTGAGGTGATACCAAATGAATTCAACAGCAATGTGAGAGCCTGGCGTTTGCTGTCAGGGTGGATCTGGGTTGCACGTCTTGTCCACCCTCACCCCCTTTCTGAGAGGTCTCTGACCTTGGGTAGGTTACTTAACTTTTCTTTGAACGAGTTTCTTCATCTGTAAAATAAGGCTAAAAATAGTTGCTTACTCATAGTATTCATTTTGAAGATTAAATGAGATAATGTGTGTAAGGAAAGCTCTTAGCCCCAGGCCTAAATAGCAAAGCCCTCAACAATGGGAATTCACCCAAGTTGCTGAACAGTGTGATTATATACAGTTAAGTGTTACACATTATCTATCATAAAAGTTTGAAGAATATAGGATTTTCCAAGTATTAGGGTAATCAAGGCTGCTCTACTTTGGTGACAGGAGTCCCTGCTGAGCCACATGAAAGGACAAGGATAGGTGAGAAAGAGAGAGAGGGAATATTATAGTAGCTTTCGAGCTACGCTCTTCAAAATCCTAAGGCCCTTCCATCTAGTACCTTGGAGTTGCCCAGGGGGTTATAGGAGGAGAGGAGGATGTGCGGGTATGCTTTGGGTCCCCAATTTGTCTTTAATCTGAGCAGCTCTTTATTTTGCTTAGCAAGTGGGGCTCTGAGAAAGATTTCATTAGAAAAATGGATTCTGATGGCTTTGAAAACTTTGAAAGTCACTGTGCCATTGCAAGAAATGCCTATAGAGTGGATCTCTTTCTACCTACCAGGATAGTATATTACCCTGCTGTCAAAATAGAGGTCTCTGCAATGGAAACTTCTGATTTCAAATGATTTCTGACTCTTATATAAAAAGTCTGTCTTTATAATGAAAGCACTTCATCATGAGCTGTTTGAAAATGTAAATGCTAATATCAACCTCTATTAATAACACATTCTATGCATTTAAGAAACTCTAAAGACTAGACTTAAAAAAATTAAAATAGCTCTAAACCTTTAAAGATGCATCAGTAAACTAGAAACACAACCTGCACACTACAAATGTTTTGAACTACTGAGATAAATTAGGGCAAGTTTTCAAACACGTTGTTGCTTTATATCAGGATGATTAATGCCATGATACTAATTAGAGGAAAAGCAGTACTATCTCTAATCAAAACTGTTTATACCTGTTTATTTAAAAAAATTCTCTGCATCACTGCAGAGATGATTGAATAGGAAATGAAATTTCATTTATTATGAGGAATAGTAGCATTTGATACATACATATATATGTGTACATAATTTGACCAGAAATAGCCCTTCTCCCTAGAGAAGTAGCCTTCTGCTTCTGAAGAATATTCTGTATGAAAAGGATCTTAAATTAGTAGGGTTTAGCTAACCTTTTGTTTTAATTCATTTTCTTCCATTTCAAGTACAACATCACACGCAGAATGGTACATGTTTGTGATCATGTTAGGAAAGAAAAGGCTTATTGAACACAAATGCTCTCTCATTCTATTGTCTGGTCTGACCCGTTTATCTAATAATATTGTAATTATCTGCACCAAGAGAGCAGAAGATTGGCATGTTTTCTCCAAAAGGAAAACAGTTAAAAAAAAAAAAACTCTCGATTTATTTTTGAAATGCATTGCATTTTTCCCTATCTACTAAATTTGCCTTCTTAGTTACGTTTTTCTTAAGGTGAATATTAAACCAGTGTGTATTCTCAGATCTCATATCACCTGACTAGAAGAAATTTCTCTAGAGCATATCGAAGACCAGCTGTGATCCAAAACATGTTTCCATGGATAACAGAGATGACAGTATGGCAAATGTGCAAATTTGAACAATAGCTGAGTTCAGTGACAGGATGGGAGATGTCAGTGGTACAATTCTTGTGGTAAATGTATTTTCAAAATTGGGTAAATAACAGATATTTATATTGCTTTTTGGAACAATGCTTTAGTTTGCTACCCTGCAGGAAAAATCTTGACAGTAGCACTTCATCTTCTGTGCAAGGATTGTGCTAGAAATTGAGGTATGTCTGCGATTTGTTTCAAAGAGTGGAGTAAAATTGAACCCTGGATCCACTCAATTATGAAAGACAAATATGATGTGAATTTCTCATTTTAGATAGAATTTTAGGTTGTATCGTTGCCAAGTGTATTAATTTATCTCATGTGACTCAGGCTAAAATTTAGCCGAATTGTTAATTCAGAGAATTCTACAGACAGTCAGCCATCGTTTACTAATATGTACATTGTCTGTGGTACATTGTAAGAAATGTACTAACACCCTTCTGCTGACTTCAGTGCTTTGGGGCTTTTCTGGATGCTTGATCATCAGTAGATCAGTAGACGTTAAATAATTTCAATTATTGACCTAAGCAAAACATTATAAATTTGGTCACTTATCTGCCAGTGCAACATTACATGCCAAATTTCAATTGCTTTTTTACATCCTGTGCTATTATTCCTCTCTGTTAGCGTGGATAATCAAGGTTAACTACATATAAATCCCCATAAAAAAGATGCTTCTGTTGATAAATGGTTTTACAAGCCACAAGAACAGGTGAAAAAATGTGTGGTTTGAAATCTTTCCATACTGGGGGAGTGTATAGTTTCTCTTCTGGTCTGTGACTCTAACCTCAGTAGAACCTGTTTGGTCTAGTCCTAATCTGAGAGGAAAGGCACTGGGTCCTGGGATCCAGGGCCAATTCTGCCTCTGGTTATCTGTGTGACTTGGGCAAACTGAATTATCTCCTTGTATTTTCATTTTCTTATCTGTCAAATGGGAGTAACCAAATCATCCAAGAACAGCCAGTCTGTCAAATAGTGGGGGCAAGAGATGGGAAAGGGCTTTGAAAATGAAAAAGTACTCTAAGGAAGATACAAGAAGGTTATTTTGTGCCTACAGCTTGCCTTTGCCATTTGGAGATTCTATCCTGAAGCCAAGGAACTCTAGGACTTCTGTAAGAGTCCAGGGAATTTTGGACTCCTGTAAGAATGGCCATGTTCTTTTGGATGAGGGTTCAATAGAATTCTGGAAAGGCGTTTTGACCATAAGGGTGGAGCTGAGTGAGAGAGTATTGTACGTCTACTGAGTAGCTGTGTGGGCCTCTGAGTGGACACTTAAATAAAACTATCAATAAAGAGAACTTTTTCAGTGTTTTAAACGAAAAACTACCCCACTGTAGGAAATGGCCAAGAGTTACAGTGGATAGTGTGTTACCTTCAGCATTTAGTCTAGTTGACGGAAGTCTGTCTGCCAGCCTTCCTGTTTTCTCATTAAATGCTAACAAATGAACAGCTTCCACCTCAAAAATTTTCCAGATGGAAGAGCTGAAAAACAGCTTTCTAAAAACAAAAACAAAAACAAAAAAAACCTGGTCATTGTTCAATCGCTTATAGCAATATTATTTTATTTTATGTAAAATGACAGTTTTGAGCTGATGCCTAAAGCTTGACTCATAAGCTTTTGCAGGAAATTGTTGTTGATTTCAAGTAGTGTCTTTACAAGATAATTGATGTCAGGAAAGGAGTACATTTTAATACTCACCTGCAAATAATGATCCCTTCAAAACCAACCAGATAAATAAATAAAGGTGACCTCAGAGAGTCTTTCATTTTCATGTCATAGGGAAAACCTTGTCAAGTGAAGTGGTGATGGAGAGAACAATTTGAGGGAGGATAGGGAAGTTTCCCAAGCAGGAAAAAATTGAATGTGAAGGATGAGGCAGGACAGATTGTGGAGTCAGAGTACGAGGACTAGCCAGCCCTGCATTTAAAATGCAATTTTAAATTTCCTGTGTAGCATTTTACATTGTAGAATGATGACAGGGAAAATGGGTGCTTGTTTTGTTTGCTTTTAAAATTTTTCTTGGTTCTTTAGGCTTTTTATTAATGACCTATAGGATCTGTGTTTTTTTCCCCCTGTTTAATTTCATCCTCTTCGTTGGTGAATTCATTGTGGGTAATGGCCTGTATACCCTTAGAGGTTTGGGATGTATGAAGGGTAGCAGGTGGGAAGGGCAGGGTGATGAGCAGGGGCTTGTACAAACTAATACCACCCTCGGGAGAACTGAAATGACAGCTCATTAGCTCCTCTTGCAGGGCAGTTCAGCCAACCAAAGTGAGCTCTTCTAGAATGTTGTTTTTCCTGCTTCCTTCTGTTTTCAAATATTTGAATAAATTACACAAATGTCACCTCTCTCAGCATCCCTTACACATTTTGTAGGCCCTTTTTGTAGAATTACGAGGAAGATGAATAATCTGCTTGACCTTTTATTTTCCAGACAGCACCGGGGGTACATAAAAGATTTTTCCGGAAAATAAAAAATCTCATTTCAGCATTTCAGAAGCCAGATCAAGGTATTGTAATACCTTTGCAGTATCCAGTTGAGAAGAAGCCTTCAGCTAGAAGTACACAAGGTGCTACAGGTATGGTTTACTGTCCTTCTTTGATGGGCTTTGGAAGCTCAGGGCTATGAGTCGACCCTAGTCATAAACATACAGTTCTGTAAGAAAAATCCAAACAAGGAGATCAAACCAGTCAATCCTAAAGGAAATCAACCCCGGATATTCATTGGAAGTACTGATGCTGAAGTTCCAGTACTTTGTCCACCTCTTGCGAAGAGTCAACTTATTGGAAAAGACCCCGATGCTGGAAAAGATTGAGGGCAGCAAGAGAAGAGAGCAACAGAGGATGAGGTGGTTGGATGGCATCACTGACTCAAAGGACATGAGTTTGAGCAAATTCTGAGAGATAGTGAAGGACAGGAAAGCCTGGCGTGCTGCAGTCCATGGGGTCACAAAGAGTCGGATGAGACTGAGCGACTGAAGAACAACAAAGAAAAATGCAACGAGAAAGCAGATGGAGCCGACACCCCAACTGAGGGGAGGCTGTTCCTATGCTATTGGATTTCCACATGCTATACTATAAACTTTTAATAAAACTTTGCGGAAATATAAAAAATACTATGAGCCCACAACATTTTCATCTCTCTTTTCCCGTCTTGTTTTCCCAAGCCTGTTTTGTGGCTCCATAAGTACCATTTCACTTCACGAATTCAGACACAAATCATTTGAAATAAGGACAATTCTGAGAACATCTGGGTTTCTTCTTTACCTTTGCTTAGCAGATAGTGTTCTCCCTTCAAGGGTGGAAAGGCTAATGTTAGGTTGCTCCACGCGATCCTGATTTCTGGATTTGTGACGCTTGAATTAATAAAATTTTATTGTAGCAAAGGAAAGGAGGTTAGTCGACTTTATTATTCCTCTAGTGCAAATTGTTAAATCTCTTGAGCAAAGCCGTTTTAATGGATATGTAAAGCTAATGACCGAACACTAGCCAATGTCCTCAGCTGTCAGATTTGTGATAGCTGACATCTATTGAAAGGGGTTAATCATTTGTCTGAAGTAAGAGGATACGTGTTGATTGAAACAATAAATATTTATGATAAAATGAAATGAGTTGTTATTTCCGTTTTTGACAGGACCCAAGCTCAGGCATAAACTGACAATTAGACTCAAGTGGTGAATTAAATTGAGTAGTTAGCTTTTTGAAAAGAAATGTAAATAGAACTCCAATTTACAAATTGGCTCGGTATTCTACTCTCTGTAACAGTTTTGAATACTAGTTGCTTGAGCTAGATCATGGGATTTTATCTTTGTGAACTTTATAAAGTGGGAAATTTTATAAGTTTGAGTTAACTTGTAATTTTAATAGCTTGTAAATTTATCTTTCCTTGATTTTGTTATTGTTTTTCTTTAGGAAGAAGAGACGATCCTGATGTCTTCCTGAAAACACCATGAAGAAAAGGAAAACACACCTTGTACTTTATTTTCAATAATTTAAATATATGCTAAGTCTTATATATAATAGATAATACAGTTCAGTGAGCTACAAATGTATTTCTAAAAACCATCATAGCCCTGTAATGGAAGCATCTAGCATGATGTTAAAGCTGAAATGGACTTTTCGGATAATGAGGAGCTTTGAAATGAGGATTGGGGAAAAATAATTCCACAGATTATTTTCATTTATTATATTTACAAATGGGAAACGATTTAAAAAATGATACTTTATAAAAGATTAATGTCATTTCTTGCCAAATATAAATAAAAATAATCCTCAGTTTTTCTCAAAAGCACCATTTTTAGTGAAATATTATTTGATAGCTACTGATTTGAAAATGTCTTGCTTGATTATATGGCAGGAAGCTGGTTCGTGTCCTTCATCTTTGTCACGTGGGGTTCTGCATTAGGTATGATGTTGTAGGCTCTTTGGGGATTTTTGAAGCTATGCCCTGTGTGTTGGAAACAAGTGCTAGATAAACAGTGAAGAATTTCTCTTTAATTCTGAAAGCAACCTTCTTGCCTAGTCTTACCTAGTGTTCTGATGTTAGACAGTAAAATCCACAGACCAGTCTGGAGTTTAAAAATCTTATACTTTAAATTACGCTCTAAATGTTTATTATATTTGATGCTATAGAATTGAAATTATATCACAAATCCAATGAAGTGGGCTTTACTTTTTTTCATTTACCTCTACCGCAGTAGTTGCCACTCCATGTAAAACCTCATTTTGAAAGGGAGCTTTAGCAGTTGCGGCTCATTGGCCGTGGCTCGTGAGCAGCTGAGTTACAAGCCGTCTTCTATGAGGTGGCCAGACAAGGCCATCAGAAGTTTACAGGTGACATTAATTTTTAACAATTCCAAGTGATTGCAACCTAAGTGAGAGCCAAGATTTTACACAGTGATGGCTACTGGTATTTTCTTCTCACATTTATATTTTCACGACTCTTGCAGTTCGATTATATGTCAAGTTGCTTCAGGGCTCAGAGAATTCATTCACTCAGCAAACACAATAGGTACCCGCGTGGAGAAGTGAGAACACCTGGCCTCCCTGGTCAGGCAGCCCCTTGCCTAGTTGGACAAGAAAACAGTCAATAAAAGATAATAAAGAAAGTAACAATAAAAACCAAGAAAGTAACAATAAAAGTTGATAAGTACATGGTAAGTGAGGGTCCAATGTGTAGGTGGATTTGTCTTTTTTCTAAATGTTCTACTCCATTTATAGTTATAAAATATTGGATATTCCCTGTGTTTTACAATATATCCTTGTAGCGTATTTTATACAGAATAGTTTGTACCTCAATTCCCTACGCCTTTACTTCCCCTCCCCCTCCCTCTTGTCATTGGTAATGACTAGTTTGTTTTCTATACCTGTTTGCTTTTTTAATTTTTAAATTCACGAATTTGTTGTATTTTTAAGATTCTGCATATGTGACCCCATATGGTATTTGTCTTTCTCTGACTTGTTGCACTTAGCATAATACCCTTTAAGTACCCATGTTGCTGCAAATAACAACATTTCCTTCTCTTATATGCCTGAGTAGTATTCCATTGTATATATACTACATCTTCTTTATCCATTAATCTGTTGATGGACAGGTTGCTTCCATAGCTTGGCAATTATAAATAATGCTGCTCTGAACATTGGGGTGCACATATCCCTCGAATTCGTGCTTTTGTTTTTATTTGGATATATACTCCAAAGTGGAATTGCTGGATCATATGGTAGCTCTATTTTTAGTTTTTTTTGAGAAACCTCCATATTGTTTTTTCACAGTTCAGTTCAGTCGCTCAGTCGTGTCGGACTCTTTCCGACCCCATGAATCGCAGTATGCCAGGCCTCCCTGTCCATCACCAACTCCTGGAGTTCACTCAGACTCACGTCCATCGAGTCGGTGATGCCATCCAGCCATCTCATCCTCTGTCGTCCCATTTTCCTCCTGCCTGCAATCCCTACCAGCATGAGTCTTTTCCAGTGAGTCAACTCTTCGCATGAGGTGGCCAAAGTACTGGAGTTTCAGCTTTAGCATCCGAAGAACACCCAGGGACTCCACCAATTTGCATTCTCACCGACAGTGTATGAGGGTTCCCTAGGTAGAGCTGTCTCTAAAGGCAGAATGTGTTAATCCAAATATTTCAGCCTATAGTCCATAGGAAAAAGCAAAGTTTCTGTGTAAACTAGTGACTTGGAGTTCTGTGTTCTTCATGTGAGGTGGTGAGCTTGGTTAATAATTAGTGACCTGCTGAGACACAAAGCTACTCTCTCTGTTGGCAAGGTTTTCTGAGCATTTAACTTGGATGCTATGGGATTGCAAAGGTGGAATATGGCCACAATGATGTATTTGTGTGCCAGTTACCATTTCTACAAGTAAAAGCATCACTTTAATTTGTAAAGGAATTAAGAAAGCTGATTTTCAATATAAAATGCATATGTTTAAGTACTTTTAAAATATTTGTAGCTTGGGTTTAAATCTTAATAGGTATAATTAATTTTTACCCTAACTTGTTCATTCTGGAATAATCCTAAAAGTATGAATTGTTTGCATGTTCCTTTACCAGAGTCTTTTTTGAAAAAACTTTTTTTTGGAATCATCTATGGTTTATCCTATTATAATAAAGTATTTGAAAGCTTTATTTTCCTAATTTGTCTTAAAATAATCCTTTCAAAAATATTCAAAGATAGGTGCTATTGATATACTAAATAAAGCATTGATGAAGTTCATCTTTTCTTATTGGACTAATTCACTGAAAAAGGTAAGTGCTTTTCTGATTTTGCTACTGTCAAATTTTATAGTTGATGTGCCTACCCACTGTCTTCTTTTGCTGGCCTTTTACTCATCGTTTTTTTTTTTTTCCACTTTTTCTTTCCTGGCATGAGCATGCTTGCTATTTCCCAGTATATAATAGCTTGCACCTTTACAGAAAGGTCATATCCTTGCCATATCTAAAATATTGCCATGCTAACATATACCTATAATATGCTGAGTACAGGCAGAAAAATGCACATATATTTCTACATGTACACCTTTCTTCAGGGGAAAAAAAAGTGTGTCAGCAAGCCCACGAGGAACATGACAGTTTATCAAATACTTGTTCATTTCCTCTGAAATTTGTTCTTAAGGTCAGTAGGAAGACAAGCTTAGATAATTGTCCATTTGGCTGTTGCAGGCAGGGAAACTTTGTGGTAGTACATAGGGAGAATATGCCTATATTAACTCTGATTAACTCTTCTGGTATAAATCGAGGGCTGGGTTTAAGATATTATTTGTGGTAGAATGGATAGAGATTTTAAAATGTGAGAACCAGCTTTAAAACCTGTTAAGAATGTTTAGATGTCAGCTTATGTTTTATTTGATTCACTTTATTGAGTTCAGAATCCAAAGTCTATTAATAATAAAACTCAGATTTGCCCTTGAGCATGTCAAGGTTATGAGATGCCTAGTCTTCCTGTTAGTGGGCTATAAATTCAACTTTGGTGACTATGTTTGCCCTTGCAGTAAATGGGGCACCATAATTTTGCAGTTTGCACTCAGGGTGAAGTTAAACTGCCCAATTTGGACACTTTTATAATTTGGGCTCATTGGCCCAACTTGTAGTAAAAGGCTGGAATTTCATCATTAGGTCATTTGCTTTTTAAATGAATATTTTTATGTGGAAAGAATATAACAAACCTGATCGACTGGAGAGAGCCCATCAAAGTAACAAATGAGACTTGAATTTCCTTTTCGGCTTTGTCACTGATTATGCCAGTGATGTACAGTAAGTCAGTCTGTTGCTAGTATCGCATTTGCCAAATAGGAATAAATAAATTAAATACATTCACAATAGTAATATTACCAAATGTTTAAATAGCATTGATATTCAAAGATCTCTGAAAGCGAGGGTGACTAGGAAAGAAACATGGAGAAATCCCTTATTTCCTTTATAATTCTCTCAATGCACAAGCTCTGCTTTCTTTTTGAACTGAGGGTGAGATGCGTAGGTTGAAAAAACAATCTCCAGATGATACTAATATATCCCAGCTACACTCCCCACCCCCATTGCTTTTTTTGTTGATTGGTTGGGTTGAAACAATCAAGATTGTCTTCTGTTCTGTGAATCTTTTCAAGGTATCTCTATATATTGGTACTCTTGCCTGGAAAATCCCATGGATGGAGGAGCCTGGTAGGCTGCAGTCCATGGGGTCGCTAAGAGTCAGACACAACTGAGCGACTTTACTTTCACGCGTTGGAGAAGGAAATGGCAACCCACTCCAGTGTTCTTGCCTGGAGAATCCCAGGGATGGGGGAGCCTGGTGGGCTGCTGTCTATGGGGTCGCACAGAGTTGGACAAGACTGAAGCGACTAAGCAGCAGCAGCAGCTATATATTGGTGAATAAAAAAGCACAGGACATTTGAGAGTGGTGTAAATTCCAGGATTTCAAGCAAAGTGCAATAACAGCCTTTTGGATTGTCTTATTATATTATATTATAATATAATATATTATATTATATATTATATATATTATATTATATTATTATAAAGATGAATTTTGGAAAATCTGTTGGCCAGCTTTCCCAGTGTCACTTGTAAATGTCTTTTTGTGAAAAGTAAGTGCCAAAGGGCCATTGTAACTACCCAGGATTTTGGGCCTCAGAAGAGTTATTTTTTAGTCTCTCCTGATCGCCTCCCCTGGCCCATCCAATTCTTTGCCAGTGCATTGCGTTGCCTTGCTCTCCTAGCTCCCTCCCACCCCTGTTTTTCAATCCTTAATTTTCTTTCTATTGCTGAGAAAGGTATCAACAGGAGGGAGAACCTTTATAAGTCCTAGCCTAGAGGCTTTTAAACTTGAAACAGCTACTCTTCTTTTTTTATTAAATGGTCATTGGTGTCAGTGATCCTATATGTATGAAAAATAAAAGTGAAAAGATGTCCTCTTACAATTAGTGCCTTTCTGATTTCTACACGTATACTTTAAAGATTATGCGGTTTTATTGCTCTATGTTAGGGAGCCACTTTTCAAATCTCAGGTGACCAGACTGACTTGAGAATGCAGTTTGGCGCATGAATAAAATGAGACACAGTGTTCATTTGTCATTTTATTTTTTAAAAATGAAATATTCAAAGTACTTTTTTGTTTCAAATATCAACACATAATGTTTAACTTTAAATATTTACAGCATGTTGTTGTGATGCTCTGTAGAAAAATGCATGCTTCTGACCTGAAAGCCAGAGCAAAATGCAAAAGACCATTTAACTGCAGCCAGAGAACATGAACCTGTACAGTATCCAGTCACTTTTCAGCACAGGAGTGAGAGCAGGAATACAAAACTGGAACCTATTGTTTCCTAGCAACATGGCTCAGGCCATTATAACACAATTTCCAGTATGATTAGAACCTCTAACTGTTGTTATATAGAAACTGAAAATCTTGGCATACACTGTAAACACCTTTACTTCTCATGAGAAAGTAAGCAGCTAAAAAGAATATTTTTCTGACGTAAAGGCTATACTTCTCTTTTTCACCTTCTCTCTTACTGATGCTTTTGCCAGAAGAATAGTAAAGATTTAGACATTGTCATGAATCATACAATAAAATATTTTTCAAGGACACAATCTGATATACTAACATTTATTTAAGAGGTTAAAGTCCACCACTAAATCTAAGGAAAGATTTTTTTAACTGCCAAACACATTTCCTTTGACAAATAATGTAAGATGACAACTGCCAAGACAAAATCCACAGCAAGTTTAACTCTAACTATTTTCAGTTACTGTTTAGGAAGTAATTTCTTCTTATACACAGTAGTATATTTGGTCCTTAATAGCTTTCACATGAAGGACACACTGGAACAGTCACCATTTTGTGGTTGAATTATTTTTTGTTGTTTGTTGTTTTATTTTTTTTTTTTTTTTTTTTGCTTTTTTGTTTTTTTTTTGTTTTTGTGTTTTGTTTTTTTTTTTTTTTTGCAGAATAAAGAACCTTACAGAAGGCTGTGGAAGAGCAGTCTGAGATCTGAAGTACTACTCAGGTCAGCTATGTGTATGTGAGTTCCTCCAAGAACACAAGAATGTTGCATCTAATCTGTAGCCTTCAGTTTTTCCAGAAGCTATAATACATTTCAGTCTCTCCAAAAGTTCCTTTCCACACTTGATTACTGTACTTTTGCTTCCATTACCACTGAACTCCATTACAATTGCCCTTACAGGAACATATCTTTATAAATGCAAAAACTGTCCTGACTCTCTTAGGTGATATTACAGTGGGGCCTGGTCTGGTTAAAAAAATTTGTTTCAAAAAAATGAAAGAGAAGAAAAAAGTAGTAGAAACAACATGATAGGATGCTTGAAACTGTGTCAATAGTAATAAAAAAAAAACCTTATGAAAATCAGAATTTAGTTGTATACCTCTCTACGTAGCATGTGAATTCCAAATTATACATTGTTAAGTTTTCATATATTTGCTATGTTGTATATATTATGTTATATATATAGTCTATATATTATAGATCTTATAGATAAATTGACAGTAAAGGACACACTTATTTTATACATTATTTTGTTGGGTTAAAAATTAAACCCAATAAAGCCTATTTATATGGTGAGTGTTTTACTAAAAATTAGTATGAATTGGGCTTTATTTCCCTTTCCTTCAGGAGTCATGCTTCTAATCAGCAATGATTAGAATGACAACTAAAAATAAATATATTTAAATGGCTGTTCAACTATGAACTTTTCAGCTCTTTTGGATCTCTAGACTGTAGTGCAAGAGTCAAAACAAAACAAAACCAACAAGTAAAATGGGCCTAACTAGGAAAAAGAAACAATCACGGAGTATTCCCTGCCTCCAGCCCAGAAGAGTCTTCATAGGAGAGCCCAACTGCTGTGCTCTCACTCAAGCTGACTTGAATGCTGTGTGGCTGTGTAGTAGTGTCAGCTGCATGTCTTCTGGGTATGAGAAATTCATGTATTTCTCTTTAAAATGCTTTTACTTTCATCAGGAAATGCAAACGAATTGTTCTTTCTTTAAACTTCAGAACTACAAGTCAGTAAAGGCATTCTTTGTATTCAGATGAACAGGAAGTGATGTATTCAATATCTCCACGTTCTTATTAAGAAATGACAAATGTTTCTCTTAGATTTACTACTCATTAGTGTGCTAACCTTTTGGGTTTTTTCCTCTTACCTCCAAAAAACTTTGGAAGTGGTAAAGAGAACAGTAATGGTTCAAGGCAGTATTAGAACCACAGCTGTTAGTGATAAAAAGTGCATTTCCTGACTATAATACAAATATAACTTTAAGAAACCAAAGGCACAAACTAAATAAATATGTATTACAAACTAGAAATGCACAGTTCAAGGTAATTACTATTAAGTAAAAGCTTCAAATACTTGTTTCTAATGGATATTTAAAGCAGTTTGAAAATGATACATCATCAGTGAATTGCAAAAAAGTATAATTGCTTAAAATATAAGCAAAATAGACTCTAATATTGACATCTTGGATTAGTGATAAAATACATCATCACATTTATGAATGTACTCTCTATATACAGTTCATAAATCATTTTTCCATTGATTTAAAAGAACATCAGAGGTTCTAGGAACTTAAGGTCCATTTTTAGGCTGGTGTGGAGGTATTCAAATTTTCAACAAGTTTGTGAGTAATTTTAGAATCCTGTCCTGATAAATACTATACCATTAACACAGGCCTGATTCAGGGGAAAAAACTCCAATAGTATGGTTGTAGTCTGGATTAGTCATCTCTTGAGCTGGTGTCCTTCCAATTAAAAAGAGAGATGGGTTCATCATGAATTCTCTCTCTCACAATATGTGTGTAAGAATGTGGTAACCCCAACCTGAAGGTTTTGAAAATGAAATGTTTGGATACACCCTCCCCTGCTGTCTGTGGGTCCTTGCCTTTGTCTCACTCTACTTTGTGTAGTTAGGAGTCAGACTCTTTAAAACCTTAATGTGAGCCTGGATTCTGACTGCATATTTCCCAAAAAGACAGTCATCACAAAGCAAGGCACTGACCCCACACTGCATTTAGGTAGTAGCTGGCAAGAGTCCAAACTGCGACATTCCATCACAAATTCTCCTTCAGACACAGCAAATGTCCAGACTTGGTGATGAAAAGTGCTGAAGCTGGCTCAGGGGATTTCTCCACAGGCCACATTGTGCTGTCCTGTATTTTCATTTGTGGTAACTCACAATTGCACAGCAGCTTACAAAATCTTTGTCACTGGGCACAAATCTCCCAGTTCACCAAGGGGCTTCTTGGATGACAGGATTCATACAGATTGAGAAATTGCAGCTGATATTAACACTAATCCTGATCTTTTTTTCTAAATTTTAAATGATCACAGAACAAAATAACCCTTCCTGGAAAATAGCTATTTTCCCAGGCAGGAGAGATGATTAAATAAATAATAAATGGGCAAAGACAGAGAACTGAAATAACTATCCATATAAATTATCTTAGTAAAAAATAGTCTGCCTCTCTATAATTAGTTGAAATGTGTTAGGTTGGAAAGGGCTCAATTACATTTCCTGACTACGGCTGGGAGATGTTCACTACAGAACTGTACATTTGAAAGATAAATCTAAGTGGGGTAAACAACATGGCAGCAACTTTCGTGATGTTTAGTTTGGTCTTCCCACTGGTACTTTCCTTTCACCTTAATATTATGTCTTTTTTTTTTTTTTAAGATTTTGGCTCTTATGAATTTCTGCAGTAGTAGTGAGTGTAATGTATCGACATCAGAGGCATGTATGTCTGTGAAAGCCTTTTTTTTTTTGTATCAGAATCACACTTGGTAGTAAATTACCTTTCATGTGCACAAAACCATTGGATTAGTGTATAAATACTGAATCACGAATGTGAAACTATGACCAAAACACACCCTATATATAAATGAGAAATTCCTACTTGGGTTAATAAAAGCTATGTTTACATGACACCAATACAGCTGGACAACTGAGTACAAAATGTAGTCAAAACAGGTTGGGTGGGAGGAGTTTCATTGGCCAGCTGCCTTGGTATCATGTATACACAAGCAGATAGTGGCAATTGGGTTTGGTGACCACACCCACAGGGAAGTGTGGTAGACGGAACCCAGCCACCACACGCCAAAACACAGCACAACAACATGGCATTTATTTCAACAAGCAAGGAGGAATCATCAGGGAGGAAGGGTAAATGGGTCCTGATTCTAGGAGATGGTGGCCGAGGACATTTTACACTTCTTTTGAAGTTTCCTGTAACAGATCTGGAACACGTGAAAGAGCTGGTAGTCTTTCGAAACACACGGCTCAGATCCTATTGCACCACCTTTCAAATAGCCCGCAAGTTCTGCCAACAGCTGAGTATGTAACCTTGTGTCGCAACAGAGAACCTCGGGTTCTTGCTTTATATTTGAACATATGCATGGCTCAACAAATTGAAAGTGGTGCTTGCTGAAAACTTTTTTTTTAGTTGTTTGATTTCTACTTGTGTTATTTTGAATACTGCCACACAAGAACTAAAAATCTGTCATTTCTTAAAGAGTTTAAACAAACAATATTAAAATACCATCTTCTGTCACATTGAAAGGCAGTTGGATATGTTTTTCCTCCATATTTACATATACAGAGTTCTGATCTAGAAAACCGATACAATAAACCATTGTATGTTTTAAAAACAGGCAGTCTTTGGTGACGCAAAGGCAGAGTTTTTTCTGTTACCTCCTGCCTATTTCGCTCTGTCTCATAAAGTGAATATTATTGGCACTGTCAGAAAGTTCTAAATACTGCTCGACAGACAAAACAAAATACCCATCATAACCTTGCACTCTCCCGGTACTCAGCAGCTGCTGTTTCTCCCCCTCTGTCCACGCCCGGATGCCCTCTTCCCCTTCTTGCAGCCTTCTTTGTTCCTTAGTCCAGGCCTGGGCCACAGCGCGCTGTCTGGCGATCTCCAACACGTGGTTCTTCTCCTCTTCGACAGTCGTCCCATACCGGATGTTGAAGCACAGAGCCCCATGCTGGAGCTGGATATCTGCAAACCGTCTAGTCCTCCCATTCAACACGGACGTCATCTGGGACACAGTGACATTGACACCGTTCTCCAGAATGCGCCTCCCCCCAGTGTTACCAATGAGCACCAGGTCTTCTTCCAGAGACCCGAGCTTAATGAAGTAGTGTGTGTCCCTCCCCTCTATGGTAAAATGTAGGTTTTCCAGGTAATGAGCATTGTTGAGAATGGCAGCTAGCCGCCTGCTATCTTCATTGGCTACTCCTATAATATCGGCTGTTACGATGCCATCCTTGATGGCGAATTTTATACCTTTGCCGAAAACAGAAGGGACAGCGGCAAACCTTGGTTGCTTCCCTCCTTCAAGGCACCGTCCATCACCATATCGGGGAGTCATAGGAAGTTGGTCCAAGGAAATGAAATTCCTGAGCTGTTTCTGGAGCTCACATTGAATACCCAGGATGGTCTAGGAAAGAAGAAAGGCACTGAGCAAGTGTAGCAGAGGGTTAGACACTTGTCATATGCTTGGTGATAGCAGAAAGCAAAGGTTTGCCAGGTTGCTTCCCCCTTTCCTTAATTTTCTGGTTTGTGATTTAAAAACAAGCCTAATTTGGAATCTCTTCACCGGAGTTTTGGAAAGGAAAAGACTAACAGGTGATTTGATTACCTGGCATATATTTCTTGATATCTTGGTGAGTTAAGGGTTAAGCATAAGCAAATATGTTCAAATTTGATACCACAGAATCCGAGACCTAGAAGGCACTTAAGTGGGTCTGTGTGTGTGCTGAGTCGTTTCAGTCATGTCTGACCCTTTGTGACCCTATGGACCATAGCCCGTAGCTCCTCTGTCCATGGGATTCTTCAGGTAAGAATACTGGAGTGGGTTGCCATGCCCTCCTCCAGGGTATCTTCCCAACCTAGGGATCAAACCCATGTCTCTTACATCTCCTGTATTGGCAGGTGGGTTCTTTACCACAAGTGCCACCTGGGAAGCTCCCCCCAAACAAAGACACTTTATTTTTTCCAATCAACAGACACTAACTAGCTATTTATTACTGGATGTAGAGTAATATATTAGCCACAGTGAGGTATAAGGCATCATTCTTACTTTCAAGTAGCTCATGATCTTATACATAACAAGAGCAAATCAGCCAGTTCATGGGTCTTTTTATGTGGATTAAAAAAAAAACAAAAAACTTTTGGGACTTTCCCGGTGGTCCAGTCCTTAAGAATACACCTGCCAATGCAGGGACACAGGTTTGATCCCTGGTCCCATGCGCCCTAGTGTCTGTGCTCCACAGCAAGAGAAGACACTGCAATGAGAAGCCTGCGTAACTCAAATGAAGAGTAGCCTCTGCTCGCTGCAACTAGAGAAAGACTTTCAGCAGCAACAAAGACCCAGGGTGGCCAAAAATAAACATAAATACCTAAAAAACCTCTTTTTACTATGGCAGATTTCAAACATATTAAGAAATAAACAAGAGAATAATGAACCTCCAGGTATCCATTTAAAAGCATCAGAAATTTCCAAAATTTTGATGAACTTTTTGCAGGACTTTTAATTACAGCTTGGGGCTGGTGCACTGGGATGACCCAGAGGGATGGTATGGGGAGGGAGGTGGGAGGGGGTTCAGGATGGGGAACATGTGTATACTCGTGGCGGATACATGTTGATGTATGGCAAAACCAATACACTATTGTAAAGTTAAAAAAAATAAATAAATAAAAGCATTTTTACAAAAAGGGATAAGCCTCTAGTACCTACTTAGAATTGCCTTTCACTTATAATTTTTTAATACTTGAATTTCAAGCCCTCCCACCCAAATTTCAGTTTTATTTTGTTAAAGCCATATGTGTGTGTGTGTGTGTGTGTGTGTGTGTATATATATATATATATATATATATATATCCATTTGCAGACACAGATATTCCTCTTTCTTTCATCTGAAAGAAAAAGTTCCTTCTTGCTTTCACTTTGTGTCTCATCAAGTGATGGAATTTCCTGCTGAGCTTTGAATGTTTTGGTATTCCTATTTTTCCAGAAAGTTTCTAATATTTGTTATTTTGCTTCATTGCTCTTACATACTTTTTCTTTATTAGAATAATTTTTTTGACTGCACTGTGTGGCATGCGGATACTAGTTCTCTGACCAGGAAATGAACCTGTGCCTCCTGAAATGCAAGCTCTGAGTCTTAACCACTGGATCACTAGGTAAGTCCCATTTATCAGAATAATTTGTTATTCCCATGCTTCTAATGCACTATGCTCTGATTTATTTTTCAGCTGGAGATCTGATGTTTTATGTCTCTCAGAGAATAATTTTCTCTCTATAGAATCCATAACTACCCATTTTAGAATCATGAAAGTTCAGTTCCACTTTCCTCTTGTCAGTCTACTGCAGCAGTCATCAAGTCACACGTTGGTCTTTTCTTTTCCCAAAGCTCCAATTCTCTGATCCTTTCCTCATGGAAGCTTTTATCCTACCTCCTCATTAATCATGGACATTTAAGTGGATAGTCAAGAAGACTCAAACAGAAGTAAGCACATATATGTTAATACTATTTCATGGTGTTGGATGCCCTTCTGTTTTTTTCAGCTAAATAGGGATGGTAAAACATTTACTAACCTTTCCAGGATCCCACTCTTGAGTTTTTGTCTGAAGCTGTAGAAGCTCATAAGTTAATTCCAAATTTTCTAATTCTGGTTTGGGAAATCCAGGTAGTACATTGTGTAACTGGAAACCAAATAGCTCCAACCAACTTCCAATATCTGTGAGACACAAAATTTAAAAGAAAAAAAAAAACATTTTAAAGCCCATACTTTACAACTTTTGTGGAAAGCTTGAAAGATGCCTTTCCTGCCTTTGATATGTTTAGCCAATGGTAAGTTAGGGATAAGCTCCCCTTTATATCACTCTAAAACATCTGATCCTTTCTCTGGGGAAACCTTTTGATTCATGGATAATCATAGAGATTGGCTCAGTTTACTGTGTGGAAATTCTTAGTGTGGTAGTGGTATTAAGGCCACACAGACTCTGGTATTAGATTTATCTGATGCAACACAATCCTGATTTTTCTTCTGTGAAATTATTTGTAGAAGCTTTTAAGAGTGAAAACTATGAACAGAGAGCTTAAAAGGAAAGAAGAAAATGTACTAGGATGCAAAAGTATCATGTTTTACTCCAACGTGTACAGTTCTGCTCACTCTAGAAGACTAAGGAAGAGATTGACTGCACAATAACTTGTGGGCTAGCTGGCAGGAAGAGGAAGCATCTTTACAAAGGCATTGAGAATATGTGATAAACACCATGGAGCGTTTTCTCTTTAGCATAAAGCATCACGCCATTTAAATACCTGTGGTATACTTGGCAACATCTTGAATTTTGCCAACAGGGTAGTTATTTTCAAAAGAGTAGAGGTTGAATGGTTTAGGAAGGAGGTTCAACTGTTTCCATATATGATGATTAGGCGTCGTCCATCGACCAGCGATAACATCATAATCCCTTTGCCCCAGGTGCACTAGTTTAGTAAGGAAATCATAGAGTCCTCCATGAAAACCAATGATGACCTGAAAGTCAGGATAAGTGTCATGGTAGATATCTCCATAAGGCGTGTACAGTATCTCTTTGATCACCTGACCCCGACTGCTGAACACGGCTAGTGGGGTGCCTGTATTATCACAGGCTACGTAATATTCTTCACCACTGCTTAGCTCCATGGCAATAAGGTGACCTTGGAGATCATAATACAGGGATGTAATCTCTGAGCTGGTGTGGTTGTACAAATGAGTAACTCTTATGGGGTTGGCAAGGTCTGCATAAAAGAACTGGAGGTGCTGTCCAGGGCTGGACTTACTGGCCACACGTCGCCCAAGCCCATCATAGTAATACTGCACGGTCCAGCCAGAAGCCTTATTGTAGGCTTTCTGCAGCAGACCATTAGAATTATATTCAAATACGTCATTTCCCCTCTGTCTCAGAAAGCCATCTTCATCCATCTTGTACTGAATTTCTCCAAGTCTGGTGATGCGATCTCGGAGGTCATATCGGAGAGGAGTAAGACGAGCACTATTCCCATGGCTTAAGAGGTTGATGTTCCCATTCAGATCATAACTATAACGCCACTGGGTTTTATCGTTTACAGAAACAGTTTGAAGTTGCCCATCAGCATCATATTCATAGAAGTATCTTGTTATATTGGCATCTACTCCTACTCTGATATCACATATTACCATTCGGCCCATGTTATCATATTGAATAGTCATCCAGTAGGCAATTGCCTTTAGGATTTCATACTGGACTTCAATGACTTGTCCATTGGCGCTGAAGATCTTGGTGTGCTTCATCACGGTAGTAGTTATGACTTGATTTAAATCGTAATTAATTACACTGAACTTTCCAAACTGCTCTGTTCGACCAGAGACATCGACGTATCGGTACAGATCTATGGGCAAAGGGGTTTCATTGATCACAGCTTGCATGCTGGTGACACGGAAGTTGTTGTAGCTGTAGTCAAAGCGAGCATTTACAAGGCCTTCTTCACTGAATCTGAAAATCTGGCGCCCAATAAGAGGTCCTGAAGGGGTCAAAATAAAAATCATGAGAACAATGCAAGAGACTCAATATTGAACAATCAGAAAGTTCTAGTGTTCTTTTCTTTAGTAGTGATGTTTTTACATTCAAAATGAAATATTAGAGATTGATGTTTGATATCTAACGCCCAGACATCTCATCTCATAGATACATAATGTCATCACTGTGGTCACCAAATATGAAAAAAAAATTAAAACACTGCATATTATAGTTATAGAATAAATTAATTATAGGAACTTCAGAAGTAATAACCCATTCTCAACTACCCAACCAGTAGTTGAAGTGATGAAACTGATATTATAAACATGCTCTCTTTTTATAATTACTGACAAAAATACTTTCAGTTCATTTAACACGTGCTACAAGGTCAGAGGCAATGGCACCCCACTCCGGTACTCTTGCCTGGAAAATCCCATGGACAGAGGAGCATGGTAGGCTGCAGTCCATGGGGTCGCTAGGAGTCAGACACGACTGAGTGACTTCACTGTCACTTTTCACTTTCATTCATTGGAAAAGGAAATGGCAACCCACTCCAGTGTTCTTGCCTGGAGAATCCCAGGGACGGGGAGCCTGGTGGGCTGCCGTCTATGGGGTCGCACAGAGTCGGACACGACTGAAGCGACTTAGCAACAACAAGGTCAGAAGGTCAGGTTTTGACCAAATCCAGTATTACAGTAACTGGATTTCGGTATTTTATAAACCCACAGGATGAAATATAATAAAAAATGGTGACTTTTGAAGACATGTTGCCATCAACTGAGGCTTATAGATGTTACACAAGGCTTGAACTAGTTTCAGTGAGACTCATATCTTTGGGACTTTGAGTGAGACTTTGCATCTTTGGGACGATTTGGTGGTGACTAGGGAGGGGTACCCAGTTAGACTAGGTACTCAGAGTTCAACCTTCTTGAGGGCTGAGAGAAAGGGAAATGCACTGTATTTTTTAAGGAATTGGCTTTCACACCATCTATCACATATTTTTCATTTTCAATGGAAGATAATTTGATAACTCAAATTTGGTTGAATTGCCTGTCTGTAAGGTAATGCTTCTATCTCGGACTGTGGCCAGAAAAAACTTTCTAAGACCGATGTGCTTGTATACATCACCATCCTTTTACCACAAACCTGTTTGCCTGTATCTGATTGTGCAAATGAAGCCATCGTGCATCAGATGTATTGTCTTAATCACTCCAGAAGACTCTTCATATGTTAATGTGACCTGGGTGGTATCGTAGAGAATCTCGGACAGCCTTGCTTGTTTGGTGTACTTGTACAAAACTCTGCGCCCTGTCCCCAGATGCAGGGTTTGCAGTAGTCGGCCATCTCGACTGTAGTCTTGGATAAAAGAAGTGCTACTGTCTGGTGGGGTGTAGATGTTCCGGTAGTAGCCCACCGAAAGCATGGTTTGTAAGCTGTGGCGCACCATACTAGGCATGGTGACTGAGAGCAGACAATCCGATTGGTCGTACTCAAAGATATAACGCCGCTGGCTATGTAAGAGAAGCATCACAGACTGAAACGAGACAAAGGTACGACAGCATAATAGTACCACTAAAGTTGACGAGATTAAAGAAAATACCCATTCATCCTTTCAGTACAAAGTCATCGAGCACTTCCTGTGTGCCGGGCACTGTGGTGGACCCTAGTTATACAGTGGCAATAATGTGTCTGTCCTCATGGAATTTACAGATTACTGGAGGAGAAAGACAAATAACCAAACAACTACAATATAGTGTGAAATGTGTTATGACAGAGGAAATTCCAGGGTGCTTATGGGAGGTGGAGGAAGAGCAGCAACCGAGACTTAAGAGGTCAATTAAGGCGTCCTGGAGACCGTGACATTTACAGCTGAGACCTAAAGGGTGACTAGGCGTGGCCAGATGAAGGCAGGGAGGTGGGTGGGCTGGATGGGGAGAGTACTCCTGACACAGAGCAGAACATTGTGAGTGGCTAGATAAGAAAGAGAACATGGTTTTTTCAAAGAACATGGGGCATTTGGCGTGGCCAGAGCATGGGTATGTTGGAAGGGATGGGTAAATGGCAAGTGATGAAGCCAGTCAGGTAGGCTGGGTTTAGATCACACTTTCTAAGCCGTGCTAAGGAGTTTGGACTTTTACCTGTTGACAACAAGGGAACCACTGAAAGCAGATGGAAGGAGAGGACACTTGTGCCACTGGAAAAAATAATCCAGCTGGTATTTCAGAAAGGTTACTATTGCTTCAATGTGGAGATGAATTGGAGGGAGGGACACAGAGGGCAGGGCACGCCATATATTAAGTATTAGTCACCAAAAATTACTTATTGAGTTCATATAGCAGATGTCTTTCTGAAAAGTAGTATATAAAATATTATCATTACAGTGATCCCCCCTTATCGGCAGTTTTGCTTTCTGAGTCACCCACAGTCAACTGCTGTCTGAAAATATTCAATGGAAAATTCCAGAAATAAACAGTTCCTAAGCTTTACAATGCATGCTGTTCTGAGTAGTATGATGAAATCTCATGCTGTCCTTCCCAGGACGTGAATCATCTCTTTGTTCAGTGCATCCATGCTATATATGCTACCCGCCCGATAGTACAGGAAATAACAGTATATATAGGCTTCCCTACTATTCCCACTTTCAGGCATCCATGGAGGGGTCTTGGAGTGTATCCCCTGTGGGCGAGGAGGGACTACTGCACAGCTTTACAATTCATGTTTTAAATGATATGAAGGAAACATGCCATTAAAAGTGGAGAATTCTCTGGTTATGCAAGCCCTCCCACCCCAACTGATCTGTATTTCAGAAAGTTATTTGTTGAGGTATAATGCCATGCATGTAACAGGTGTTTCATTGATATTGGTTTATCTTATTCTAATTTTAAATATAGTCATAAAAGGAACACTGAAGGAGAACTCAAACTCTATTTTTAATTGAAAAGCATTTAAATCTCATCTTTTAATAAAAATTGCTCACCCCTGGAAATTCTGATGTATCTCCCCAAGGGAGATTTTACCCTTACTTTCTAGAGAATTGGCTTATCAAGCAAAAAGATTTAGTTGAGCTTTATTTTCTGAAGTTTCTGTTATGAAAACAACACGTACCATTCAGAAGCATATATAATGTACATTTAAATCTTCTAAATATGAAATTATATTCTAATATTGAACATGCTTCTTGAAACTGCATGTCCTCCCTGCTCTTCTGAGAATTGATTTCAAATCACATGTCAATACCATGAAGTCAAAGTCAGCACTTATTTGCTCATTGGCTTATCCTTTCTCGCTTTTCCACCAGGTACTCTGCCTGGGGATACAGAGCCGTGTGTGGAAACCCTGTCACCTCATAACCTGTGGATACTCTGCAACTCCAGAAACCCTGCTGAACAGAAGGCGGGAGACGTGGAAGTCCTGCCTGGGCACGAGGACACAAAGGGACCACCCTTGACCAAGGCAGAACTCAACAGAACCTAAGGTGAGACTGGTAGGCAATGCCTCTTTGCTGAAAGCCAGATTTCTCAGCTCCTTTCCACTCTCTTCTGTCAACTTGCCATGAACAAATGACATCTGTCACCTGCGAGGCGGGCCAGGGACAGTCACCATATGGTTCACACACATTATCCAGTACCAGCCTGCCTTTTCCAGTTGCTGCACCAGCCTTGCCAAACATTTATAGCACATCACCACTGCATTCTCTCCCTGCTCTCATCTTCCGTGCTGTAGTAAACCACAGCCTGACCCTGTTCCTAGGTGGTGCTGATGCTGTGCTGCCCAAGAATGTGGATGATGTGATTAGAAATCTCGTGAATGTAACTGTTGTGTGGCCAGAATAGCATTTAGCTCTCACTTGGCTACTTTGTCACTTTGGGTGGGCATTGTTATCAGTTTGTTCAAAAAAATATACTTATAAGTCCATCCAATGCCCCCAGCGCTGCTATAGAATAAAAGGTCATTTCTTATTAGTCCAAACACTAGAATTTTATATTTAGTATTTTCCAAAAAGTTGATTGTGAGAACTGAAATGATTGTGAGATCATTGTAAAGAAGAAAACTAAAACCATGGCTGCATATTCATTTGAACAGGAGTAGAAATGAGAGATGGGTTTCCCAGGTAGCTCAAACAGTAAAGAATCTGCCTGCAATATGGGAGGCTGGGGTTTGATTCCCTGGATCAGGAAGATCCCCTGGAGAAGGCCATGGCAACCCACTCCAGTATTCTTGCCTGGAGAATTCCATAGACAGAGGAGCTTGGCGGGCTACAGTCCATGGGGTCGCAAAGAGTCGGACACGACTGAGTGACTAACACTTTCAGAAATGAGAGACGGCAGAAATTTGAAAAAGTAAGGCATCTGAATGACCACCAGATGGCAGTGTGGGGCCACCTGGAAGCGCAAGCCAAAGGCTGCATTCTCTCCCTCTAGGCAGCCTTTGAAAACTTCAGCCCCAAAGAGGCAATTTTGTGTAAATGTATCAGACTTAAGCATCTTATTAAATGATTATAAAATATATTTAAATGCATTTAAAATAAAGTTCTTAAGAATGTTTTTAGGAAATGGAAAGATTTACATTTCCTGTAATACAAAATTTTAGCCCCACAAGTCTTCAAAATATAATTAACTCAGGGAAGGCTCATGAATCAAGACAGACAATTAATGACCACATAGAGAAAATTTAAGAAACAATAATTGATTTTTTTTATTAGAGAAGAGATCATTTAAGCAACCACAGCTATTACCCAAATAATTATTTTTCTCCTAATGGCTACAAACCATTGTGCATGAAAATGATACCCATAATTTTTACTTACTCTAGAGGAAGTCAAATAATTTTTACAAAATTTCTGCACACTGAGGTAAAATATTTGCTGTTTGCTTTTTTCAATATATCATGGTATAGGGATGCCAAGCAAATGTATAAAGGTACAAAGAGAAGTATTTTGAGGCATAAAAAGAGATTTATATTTTTAAAGTTGGAGAACTGTTACTTCAAAATATAGTTCTGGAGCCAGCCTCTTAGTCTTGCTCTGCCCCAGACATAGTGAAAGAATGTTCTAGCAAAGGCCACGATAAAGAGAGGACTAGAAAAGAGCACAGGAGGCACAGAACTTCATCACCTCCCTGGAAGAGTACATGTAAATTGGATTTTGGTAAATTGAATATTCTTTCCTTTTTCTTTCTAGAATCACAATTTCAAAGATACTTTAATTTCCTTCCATCCTTCTGTTCTTTCCTGTTTTAATTCACCTTCAGGTAGCAGTAGGTGCTAGCACTAAGTTTTCCAACTTAATACATACTAGAATAAATATCAGAATGCATAATTTAAATGGAAAGAAACTTTTATTGAATGACTAGATATGCCAGGTGCTTTATATTAAGTTATTTCATTTAATTGCTGCTTCTATTCAGTGAATTAATTATTATCACTGGTAATAATGTTAATAAAATCAATCTCGTGATAAATGATTTTTGGAAAGTAAAGAACCATTCCATAATTATGGGTTTTGTAGGCTCTGAGTTTTGCATAATAGCATTGCTTAAGTCAGGGGCTACCTGGTAATTAGAGAACAAATTAAATGTAAGATTCAGAAAGGGAGAAAAGTCAGCTGAAAGGCACAAGTGATTTGGCTCGTCTCACTGGTCAATAAATGAGTTTTGGGGAGTTGCTGGGGCTTTTCTCCATACATTACTCGGTGTCAATAAGGTCTTATTTCTGTCCACTGCAGACACTGACAGTCTCAGGGAGTTTCTTTGTTTTGTTTTTAAAGAATTATTGCCAAGTAAGTTTCTACAGCCAAAAGAATTTATGTGAAAAAGAAGAATTCATGTGAAATTTGCTTCACATGATTCTTTGCTGAAATAACTGTGATGAAGTAATCAGTTAATTTAGAAAAGGGAAACAATAAAATTCTTCATTAATGTCAGAGAAGAGGCTAAATAACTGAAGTTTAAGTTTCAACAAGCTTTTCTGTCACTGTATAGACAGTTTAAAGGGAAAGATTTATGAGACCTAGAAGCAATTGTCTATAGGCAGTTAGCTCAGCAGCCAGACTGTGGCGCTAATGAGGTTAAGGCTCTGAGTTCAAACCTATAAATATTCCTGTGGGATCTTAGTTCCCCAACCAGGGATTGAACCTGGGTCCTTGGCAGTGAAAGCGTGGCATCCTAACCACTGGACTGTGAGGGAAGTCCCTCAAAGCTGTACATACTCCTAAGGCATGTCAGCTCCTTCACGAGTCACATGTAGACCTGTGGGAGGATCAGAGCAAACAAATCCTCATTCTTGAAAAAACTAATCAGCCTATATTCTGCTAGTGATCAGTGGCACCTTTTTCTTTTTCTTTTTTTCATATAAGGTCATCTTACATGCCTTGCCTCTGTGAACATACAACAAATATTTGGATTCAGTTAATTTTGTAATAAGTTTAGCACTTTGTGGACATTAATCGTATGATTTTGCTAATCATTCTTGTTAACCAAAATTCAAAAGAGAAAACACCCACTCTATAAGATTCAGATGTTCCCAGTGTAGAGTGCAGATTAGAGATTTCATTGATTTCTTCAGCAGAAAAGGACAGAGGGTACAGACAGCAAAGGACTCAGTCCTTTACCCTGGCTCCCAAGTGGAGTTCTGCTTTATCTCCTAGACATTTCTAATTTGGCAAATTTCCCAGTGACTGACTCTGGGAAATAGTACAATGGCTTTATAATAACATACAACCCCTGGCACACTTTAAAAAAAGCTTTCAGGGGTATATCAAAAGGCCTAGCATTATTTGGTGCAAATAGTGAAATTTCACCACGTGAGTTATGAGCACCCATGACTTTTCTAAGAACTTCTAGGGGTTAATCCATACTGACTCCCCTTGAAACCTCAGGGGAAAAAGTTTTTCAGTTTTCCCAGAAATTAATTCAGGACTAATGAACTGAGTTGAAAGGATAGATTTAGGGGAAAAGAGACAGCATCTTAGGATGTCAGAAATTGAGATGGCAGACAGAGATCAATTTCTCTTATTGTCTTCTGCTACTGGTCTGGCTAGAAACCATTTTGCTGTGTGAGGCTGATGTTTGACAAATGGATCCAGGGGGTGGATTAAAATCCTTGCCCATTCCCAGCAGACAGAGACCAGGAGCTCCCATTACAGATGCTACTGGAGACTCATTGTGTACAAAGGAGTACTAACACCAAGGGAGCCCCACTGCTACTATTTCCTCAGAACCATTCCTTGGGAAAATATGTCCTCCAATGTATACCACTAAACCGTCACTGACTATCCTAACAAAATTAGAATTCCATATCCTCTGTGCAAGAGCCTCTTTTCCAGAGCTGAGATACATTAACATGCAATTTTATAATTTTCTACCTATTTTACTTCAGTGTGAGCTTTCATAGTAATAAAGATACATCTTCAGGAGCATGAACAAATATGCTCAAATGAGGAGAAAGCTAAGCCATTATCCTGACTTCAGTTTGAAAGAGTACCTGGCAGAGAGTGGGGCTAGGGAAAGTTTTCAGCTGAAAAACAGCTTATCCTTGTAGGTATAATTTGTGGTGGTTGTTGTTGCTACTTTTATGGAACAGGACAGCCAGAATACAGACTTCACTCCCACAGGTCCTCAGCAAGGCAGGTAATCAGTGCTGCTTTCAATGTTCTCATTCAGAAACTCAGAACTAGTTTATTTTCCCTACACACTTACCTTTTCTAAGTAGGTATAGCTCCAAATTTTCCCATCAGCCCAAGTTCTTGAAATTATTTTTCCACTCTGGTCATATTCCATTTTTTCATTCCATGTCCCTCTTTGAATAAATGTCACCAATCCCGAAGGTGAATATGTGATGTTCACTTCATTATATCTGCTTACAGGAGACCACAGAACAGGTCGTCCAGTCTGGTCATAAAGAATTCGAAGGGTGAATTTCCGATGGTCATCATAGATCTTGCCTGTGCGAGTCATATGATCAAAATCGATGGAGAGCAGGTTTCTGTTATGGGCCTACAAAAAAGAGATAGGAAGTACATTTGAAGCACTGCCTTAGTTCCCCTCATCAAGGGCATTCACAATCCCAAAGCTTTTTCTGTTTCTCCAGCAATGGGGTCTCTCTTGCCTTTGAATCTGCATGGCTTCTCCTTGGATGACAACCTGTCTTTATTCTCCCAGGAGACTTTACAACCTTGGAAGGCCGGGGCCATGTCTTAACTACTGGGATGTGCTAGATTCTCAGCATATGGTTGTTGACTGTTTTTTTCCAACTCAAGTCTCAACTGTGCTGATCCAGTTTTCAGTGATTATGTAATCTTACTTTATGTAAGTCAGACGCCTACAGAGGAATGGGGCTTCCTCCCCTGCTTTTAACAATGAAGTGGCTAGAACATAGAATGGTCAATTATTTACATAATTAGCAAGCAGGAAAAAGGAATATAGAGAGCCCCCTCTAATTTATACAGAGATTCCCTTCTCTGGCTTCCTCGTTCCTCTGGGCAGGGAGTTTTATTGTAATACTTTGCATCTATCACAGGGGAACACAGAGCAACTCAGACTGTCTCCTAGACATGAAAGCCCACTCAGCAGTGTCTGCATGGAGGCCAGCAGGTAACTGTGGGAGGTATTGGTAGGTCCCCCAGTACTTGCAAGGGGGGCACCATTCAATGAGGTTGTGCAGCTTTAAGTCGTTGCCTCCTCCATTGGCCTAAAATAATCTTTATGCCAAAGAGGAATATTTTGGGGTGGCAAATTCATCTCCCCTACAAATAAACACGGAGAAACTTTGAGAAATGTAAACAACAGTGACCCGGGAGTCAGGAGACTGAAGTAGCTGCTTGTCTGTGCTAATTTTTTCTACTTGGGCCTTAGTTTTCATCTGTGAAACGGGAGTAATGTTTAACACTCAACATCACACACCTGTGCTAAGAATTAAATGAGATTACATATACAGGTACCTGGTGATGTATAAAAACAATATTAGTAATTGTTATTTTTATTACTTTTAAAAATATTTATTTATTTTCTGCCATACCACAGGGCATGTGGGATCTTAGTTCCTCAACCAGAGATCAAACGTGTACCCCCTGCAGTGGAAGCGCGAAGTCTTAACTTTCCTAACCACCAGGGAGGTCTCAGTAATTGTTATTTTTAGATATGATTACTCTTCTCATCTCAGTTAGGCTTCTAAATGGGCCCATGTGTCAGATTCCAAAGTGACTGTAGGAACTGTCAACATGATCCAGGACAGAGTGTTAAATATCTGGTTAATGAGGTAGGGGAAAAAATTCAACATTAGGGTTTGACTACATTAATCATACTCATACTAAACCAATTCACTAGCTATTCAACTAAACTTTATGATAATTCATTTAAAATTTTTGTGGTCAAGGATTCCTTTAATTATCTGAAAGCTATACACTGTTTCCCCAGAAAAATGCATATAAACACATCAATGAACATTTTAAACAAAATCTCAAGTGGGCTCTGAAATCATGAAACTTTTAGGGGTCTTGAGTCCAGTTTCAAAAACCTCAGAAAGAGGTTTTAAAAAATGTTAATTTTTTTTTGCTGTTTAAAAAACTGAGATAAAACTGACATAAAACATTATATTAGTTTTAGGTGTATGGTATGATTCAGTATTGGTATATATTTCAAAATAATCACCACGATAAATCTAGTTGACATCCATCACCACATGTAGTTATAATTTTTTTTCCAGAGATGAGGACTTTTAAGATCTATTCTCTTAGCAACTGTCAAGTATACAATACAGTATTATTCACTATAGTCACCATGCTGTACATTACATGCTCATATCTTTTAACTGAAACTTTGTACCTTTTGACCTCCTCCACCCATTTCACCCACCCTTCACTCCCTGCCTCTGGCCACCACCAATCTGTTCTCTCTCTGTATCTATTAGCTCTTTTTTTTGCAGGGGGTGGGATTCAACATCTAAATGAGATGTAGAATTTTTATTTTAGTGGCCTGGATGAGTGCAAAGCCAACATTCTCATTTCAGACTCTGGTCTTCCTTTGCTCCTTTTATGCACTTTGCTTTTTAAAATAACCTCTTTAAGTACCTCCCTCCAATTATAAAAGTGATATTTTTCCATTGCAGAAAAACTGGAAAGTATAGAAATATACAAAGAAAATAATTATCTGTAATCCTATCCTCCAGCATGAATCACTGCTAATCACTGCTAATCATTTCCAGCATTTCATACCCACTTTTTAAAAATATAATCTTACACTTAAAGAATACAAGAATTGTTTCATATCCTAGTGTTCAGCTAATGTTTTATCTCCATCATTCCTCATGTTATTAGATCTTCTGAATATGTGGATTTTAATGGTTATATCAACATGATAAACATTTATCTATCCTTTCTCCTATTGTTGGAAATTAGTTTTTGTTGTCCATTTTTCTTTCAATGTTCATGATTTGTTGAGAAGTTTTGTAAGTAATTATTTCCTTAATACAAACCCTGTAAGGGAAATTACTGGGTCAAATGATAACATATTAAAGACTCCTGCTGCAACTTGAGATATTACTTTACAGTGCACAAAGGTTTACAAATGTATGCTCTTATTAACTAGCAGTGGAGGAGTTCCTGTCTGCATTGTAACCAGCACTGAGGATTATCATTGTTAGTAAGCTTTTCCCAATATGAGAGTGGAGAAAACGGTATGTTATTGTGGTTTAAATTTGCATGTATTTAATTACCAATGAAATTGAACCGTTTTAAATGGCTATTGGCCACACCTATGTCTTCTATGAATTGTCTGCTATTTTCAACGTTTTTTGGTTTCAGTTTCTTTATCAGCCAGCTAGGGCTAATGATATTTGCCCTTAGTTTTGAGCTGCAGAAAAAAAAAAAAAGGACAGCAAGTGTTCCATGCTATGAATTCCAGAAGACTAGTGATTAGATATTCCAATTATTTGGGAGGAAGTCTTGCTAGCTGCAGTGGTAGGTTTCATTCATGGAATAGAGCCACAGATCGGGAAGCATGACTCTAACCACCTGTAGCCTATGTGTGCAGTGTTGTAGCATAAATACAAACTAACCTGCTGTTATAACCTAAAAGGTGATAGAGAAGCACATATTTCCTGTCTTTTGATACACAGGGCTTGGAAACCTACACAAAACCAGGTGTTCTTTCTTCAACTACCTTTCCTGTGGTTTTATAGCCACATATCTCTAACTGTAACACTGTTCATTTACAATAGCTGTAAAATATCCATGTACTCCCAGAGACAGTTGTAACTGTTACAATTTATGTTATAATGGTAGTTAAAGAGCCAAAGTATCAAGTGATTTTCAGTTCAACTAAATTTGTGGTTTTATTTGTCTGATAGATTAAGTTTACTACTCAAGAACACATTTCTTAATAAAATCATTACAGCGACACAAGCAAGGGACCACTGTTGAAAATCCACTACAAAGCGAGCAGAGGAAAAGTCTGCCTAATGTTCCTTCTCTGCCTGTCAAGACTTATGCTACCATGCTTCTCCGTTTTTGGATAATGCACTCTGATATTCAGATGTTGCTGAAACACTAGTTTCAAAGTCAGGTTTGGAAGGTAATGTGAAATTTGGCTCAGAGCTGCAAGGGGATGAAAGAATTGAAGATACCACAGCCCTCCATCTGGCGAGTCTCCTGTGGAACTTGTGAGAAGACTGTGGGAAAGAATGGTTTTCTTAGGTAAGCTCCTTGACCTTCCTTCTTGACTGCCTATGTGACTCCAGCCTGTATGGCAGGAAGCAGAACTAGGCTGACCGCCTCTGACTGCTGGGATCATGAGCGAGGTTGGAAAAGCAACGTGTTCATACAAGCTATTGTTTGCCTGAAAGACAGTAATAGCCCTTGACCCAAGTGTGGGCCATCAATCCTTATTTCAGCTCTTCCCCCAAACAATCTATAGCAATCCCTGACCTGGAAAAGAGAGGGGCAAAGCAAAGGTTGACGTTTGAGAATAGCCCCAAGTTAAAAAGGGTCCCTTTGGACAAGCTGCACATTGAACGAGAGATCTGAGTTTGGCAACTGATGAGCTGTCCACTGGGGTAAGGAAGCTGGACGTGGTAAAATTTTTCATAAGAAAGGACGTATTTGTGCTTTAATTTATTCTTTGGTTTTCCTTAGGCTTTTTTTCAGCTTTGCTGAAGATAAGTAAGGAGAAAGGCTTGCTTTTTGTCCACACTTGGACCAGAGAGGAAAGAGGAAAGAGCATGCCCTGGGGAGCCATGGGTTGTGTTGCCAGCAGGAATCAACGTACCTGCAAAGCATGGGCACAGGCCAAAGATCCAAAGAAAGGTGTCCTCTGCCTCCCCCCAGAGCCTTTCCTTGCTCTTTCTGAGGAGTTTGTGTTTTAATTGCTTAAGAGACAGTCCTTTCAACTCCCTTCAATTTGAAACTCATTCAATTAGTAGCCTAAAGATTATATTAGGTTGATCTATAAGACAACTGCTGGTGTTTGAGTGTTTTTTGGTCTACGAAAAGGGCAGCTTGCTATGGTTTAACCCAACACACACACACACCAACAGGAAAGTATTTAATCAAGAGCAAATTAGTGTAAAACTGTGCAAGTTAAATGGTATGGCAGAAATCAGGTGAGAGGAATGAATAAGGTTTTGAAGAAGAACTGGTATGCTCATTCGCACATACACACACAGTGCTAAACTCTAAGCTACAATCAGAGCAGCTGATTTTCTTTCACAAGAAAGGAGGAGAAGGCTGAATTTTCAAGAATGCTATCTAGCATTTCAACTCACAATGCAACTGAGGTACCTGTTAGATTTTTGCTGAAGAAGTTTGAAGGTGAATAAGTCAGGTGGGCCAAATATTCACTCTGTGGTTTGGAAGACATACTGCATTTAAGTTTCATGAAGCTGTGAGAATGGATGCAGGAGTCAGAGCTGCTTTTAAATTGGGACATGCTCCTTTATTCTCGCTGGTTTAAAGGTAATTAGTACTTGATTTTTAGATATTGATCAATACAATTCTAAAGACTTTATTTTTGACTGATATTGCTATGCTGACAATCAAAACCCACTTAGGCTTACTTTTATTTCAGAGTGGCCTACAAAGGAACAGGGCATGTAGGCAGCATTAACATCAGCCTCCATTACTCCACTGGGAACTTTTTTAACCTGTAGTTTGCTTTTTTCCTCCCAAGACACACTCTTTACCTGGGCAGCCAACAGAATCTTAGTGCCAGAAGAAATCTTACAACATGGGCTATTGAGCTGGACTGCCTAGGTTCAAATCCTGTGTCACCCTTTACTAGCTGTGTGACCTCTATGTGCCTCAGTTTCTTTATCTGTAAAGTGAGAATGCTAATAAGAGGACATGTCTGATAAGATGTTGTGAATAGTAAATAAGTTACTATATGGCAATATACATATAAGATTTCAATGAATGTTAGCTGTTATAATTATGCTTAGTGGTAGCTGTTATAATTATGCTTAGTGGTAACAATACTACTAATAATAGAGATTGTATAGACCATATCCCTCATTTTATAGATGGGAAAAGTGGTGCAAAATTATGGGCATACCGGTTCTTCTTTAAAACCTTATTCATTCCTCTCACCTGATTTCTGCCATACCATTTAACCTGGACACTTTTTGCACTAAATTAATTTGCTCTTGTGGAAATACTTTCCTGTTGGTGAATTCATCTGGGTGACCATACAATCGGCATTTAAAAATTTTAATATCAATTAACTAATACTTATATACAAATGAAATAGTGTGTGAAATAAGACTTTCTGCCTAGTTATCTTAGCAGAGTCGTCCCAGGATTAACAAACATAGTTGTTTCTATGATTTGAAGGCCCCAAGGATCCCCCTGACCCTGAAAACCAACACTGCTCAGTAGCCTTGATGCCTGAAATCTCCAGGTGACTCCTTATGGGTAAATACACTGTTACCTGGGATGGAGAACCACAGATATATTTTAAAAACAGACAAATCTATCTGTAAGCAGGCTTCTTACCTAAATTTTCACAAAATGAATCCCTCCAGCAAACCTGGAGAGAAGGAAGTCAAAACAGCATGAAGCAAACATGTTTTCTGAGAAAGGAGGGAGATGCTAGAGGGAACGCGCCTCCCACATTCCCCATCATTCGTCAGCCTGGGACCTTGTGTTTCACCAGGCTTGTTCTGCCTTTCAGAGCTCAGCTCACGTAGGACTAGTCACATGTTGCATTTTAAAACCACTCTACCCTGTTCTTAGTTATCTTTGAATGGAGAGAAAAACAATCAATTGTGAGGGTTTTTAGACGAGTCTTCACTTCATTTTGCTTGTAAACACATAATCTGATGACTTCAGTGTGAAGTGCTAAGCTTCTTGGATTTTTTTTTTTCTTTTTAATAAAGGACGCTGCAGTTTTGGAGCTTTGCTGTCACCTCACATCTCAGTCTGAGAAATCTTATGAAGAGCTTGAGGCCCAATGCTGGGATAAGTCTCATCTAAACAGCATTACGATTCATGGACACAGCAAGGTGTGATCTGGATGTATTTTCTAAACCAGTTTGCTTTCGGTGAATGTCGAATTTCTTGATGGGCCAGGGAAAGGTATTTATGGGGACAGATGAATGCAGCAGATGAGAATATACATAGACTGGAGGGGAAAGTACATTGCAAGGAAGATGATTCAAACACAACTCAGGTTCGGTGTGTGTGTCGGGGGGAGGAAATGGATTTTTTAAATAGGTGAAATTTTAGGATGTTAATGTGATTTATTTCACTTAATGGAGCTGGTGCCAAAGCAGGTTCTCATGTTCCCCAGCAGTTTGTTTCCTCACCTTGAAGAGGACCCTGAGTGTGTGTGTGAAAAAAAAAGTCACCAATCACTGGAGAAAAGTGACTCTTTTTGCTTTATCTTCAAGGGAAGTCTATCATTTTCCGATTTTTTTCCTTTCCACTAGAAGGTCTGGGCTGGATCCACACTGGCCTTTGGGGAACATATTCATTCCATTAAATTGGCTATGCCTAATCTGGGGAAACTGAGGCAGTGATATAAGCAAGAGTGCCTAAGGATGGAGAGAGTAGATAAGGACTGTCGAGTTAAACAGCCTCCTTCCTCTCGCCTCCTTCACACTTTTCCTGCCCACCCACACTTGCCAGTACATTAGAGTCGATTATTTGTCTCTTTTTGTCAGCATTGAAATGAGGAGTCAGGCCCTGCCAAGATGGGCTCCACTGAGTGGGGCAATGATTTATAGATTAATTATTTTAAGGAACAAGGAAGTACAACATGATGGAGTGGAAAGAGCGCTGCACTAGGCGAAGACTTGCATTTTAGTGCTGGCTCTGATCCATAATAGCTGTTTGACTTTGGGCAAATCACTTAACCTCTCTAGGCCTTAGTCTCCTTATCTGTAAATTGGGAATAGCCAATCATTAATGGTTGTGGTGATCAAACAAAACTCTGACTATGAAAACATTTTGTTAATTGTAGGAAATGGCAACACACTCCAGTACTCTTGCCTGGAAAATCCTGTGGGCTACAATCCATGGGGTCAAAAAGAGTCGGACACGACTGAGCGACTTTACTTCACTTTAAACATATGTAAAGGATCATTATTGGTGTTAGAATTTTCTAGGGACGTGTACAGTAACACCACCTACCCAGTCTCCAGTCCCAGAACGTCAGGAAGAACCCCTGAAGTCACAGATGAGAGGGCCCTGAATTTGCTGCCGTTATAAGCCATTCTACAAATCTGCTCAACTCTACCACCAGATGGGAAACTGGTCAATTATAAATAGTATTAACTAAATAACACTTCAGAAATGTTAGGATCTAACAGAAGGATCTATCAAGGATCTAACAGAAGCAGAAGAGATTAGGAAGAGGTGGCAATAATACACAAAAGAACTTACAAAAAAGGTCTTAATGACCCAGATAACCACGATGGTATGATCATTCACCTAGAGCCAGACATCCTAGAGTGCAAAGTCAAGTGGGCCTTAGGAAGCGTTATTATAAACAAAGCTAGTGGAGGTGGTGGAATTCAAGCTGAGCTATTTAAAATCTTAAAAGATGGTGTGGTTAAAGTACTGCACTCAACATGCCAGCAAATTTGGAAAACTCAGCAGTAGCCACAGGACTGGAAAAGGTCAGATTTCATTCCAATCCCAAAGAAGGGCAATGCCAAAGAATGTTCAAACTACCGCACAATTGCACTCATCTCACATGTTAGCAGGGCTTCCCAGGTGGGGCTAGTGGTAATGCCAATGCAGGAGATGTAAGGGATGCGTGTTTGACCCCTGGGTTGGGAAGGTCCCCTGGAGGAGGGCATGGTAACCCACTCCAGTTTTCTTGCCTGGAGAATCCAATGGACAGAATAGCTTGGTGGGCTACAGTCCATAAGGTTGCAAAGAGTCAGACATGACTGAAACGACTTGGCATGCACACACACACATGCCAGCAAGGTAATGCTAAAAATCCTTCAAGGCAGGCTTCAATAGCACTGAACTTCCAGATGTACCTGGAACTGCCAGATGTACAAGCTGGGTTTAGAAAAGGCAGAGGAGCCAGAGATCAAATTGCCAACATTCACTGGATCATAGAGAAAGCAAGGGAATTCCAGAAAAGCATCTACTTCTGCTCCATTGACTATGAGAAAGCCTTTGACTGTGTGGATTACAACACTGTGGAAAACTCTTAAAGAGATGGGAGTATCAGACCACCTTACCTGTCTACTGAGAAACCTGTATATGATCAAGGAACAACAGTTAGAACTGGACATGGAACAGCAGACTGGTTCAAAATTGGGAAAGGCTGTATATAGTCGCCCTGTTTACTTAACTTACATGTAGAGTACATAATATGAAATGTTAGATGAATCACAAGCTGAAATCAAGATTTCCAGGAGAAATATCAACAAGCTCAGATATGTAGATGATACCACAATAATGGCAGAAAACAAAGAGGAATTAAAAAGCCTCTTGATGAGGATGAAAGAGGAGGGTGAAAAAGCTAGCTTAAAACTCATTATGGCAAAACCAATACAATATTGTAAAGTTAAAAAATAAAATAAAATAAACTAAAAAATAAATGCAATTATTAAAAAAAAAAGAAGTACACTTTGAAAAAAAAAGGAAAAAAAAATACTAAGATCATGGCATCCAGTCCCCTCAACTTCATGGCAAATAGATGGGGAAAAAAAAGGAAACAGTGGCAGATTTTATTTTCTTGGGTTCCAAAATCACTGTGGATGGTGATTGCAGCCATGAAAGTAAAAGACGCTTGCTCCTTGGAGGAAAAGGTATGACAAACCTAGACAGCATATTAAAAAGCAGAGACATCACTTTACCAACAAATGTCCATATAGTCAAAGCTATGGTTTTTCTAGTAGCCATGTACAGATTTGAGTTGGACCATAAAGAAGGCTGAGCACAAAAGAATTGATGCTTTTAAACTGTTGTGCTGGAGAAGAATCTTGAGAGTCCCCTGGACAGCAAGGAGATCAAACCAGTCAGTCCTAAAGGAAATCAACCCTGAATATTCATTGAAAGGACTGATGCTGAAACTGAAGCTCCAATACTTTGGCTACTTGATGCGAAGAGCTGACTCACTGGAAAAGACCCTGATGCTGGGAAGATTGAGGGCAGGAGGAAAGGAGGATGATAGAGGATGAGATGGTTGGATGGCAGCATCAACTCAATGGACATGAGTTTGAGCAAGCTCTGGGAGATAGTGAAGGACAGGGAAGCCTGGCATGCTTCAATCCATGGGGTGGCAAAGAGATGGACATGACTTAGTGACTGAACAACAACAACAAATAACACTTCACTCTACTCACACGGAAGAGTGCCCATATATTTTATGCCCACTAACCTCAGTATTAAGAACAATTTGGAATATGATGTGAAAATTATACTTTATACTCTCTCTCCATTATCTGTACATACGGAGGGGAGAAAATAGGATGGGCCATCATAGAAAGCGGAAAATAATAAAGCCACATGGTATAGAATGTGTTGTAAAAAATGGAAAATCCCAAAGTCATATAGTGTATGATATGACTCACAAACTTTATTCAGACTCTAAGCTGCTGCTGCTGCTGCTAAGTCGCTTCAGTCGTGTCCAACTCTGTGCGACCCCATAGATGGCAGCCCACCAGGCTCCACTGTCCCTGGTATTCTCCAGGCAAGAACACTGCAGTGGGCTGCCATTTTCTTCTCCAATGCATGAAAACTGAAAGTGAAGTCGCTCAGTCGTGTCTGACTCTATGCGACACCATAGACAGCAGCCTACCAGACTCCTCCGTCCATGGGATTTTCCAGGCAAGAGTACTGGAGTGGGGTGCCATTGCCTTCTCCGACTCTAAGCTGGGGAGGCACCAAAATACCATTTATTTGATGTAATTTTCCTAGGGTGAGTCCATGAGGTTGATATACCATGTGTATATAATTCTGACTTTTCTCTAGTATGACATCTTCATTTCACAGGTGAAAAAAATAAAGGCATTTCTTAAGCCAGTTGTAAGACTCCCCCATTTAGGGTTCTAAGCAGGAGATCCCATTTCTAGAAGAACTCTGATAGGAAACCCTTACTGCCCACACATAGAGAGGTTTGGACTATTTGGGCTGGTTTCACCTCTCATTTCTCCCACTCCAGTACTCTTGCCTGGAAAATCCCATGGATGGAGGAGCCTGGTAGGCTGCAGTCCATGGGGTCGCTAAGGGTCGGACACGACTAAGCAACTTCACTTTCACTTTTTACTTTCATGCATTGGAGAAGGAAATGGCAACCCACTCCAGTGTTCTTGCCTGGAGAATCCCAGGGACGGGGGAGCCTGGTGGGCTGCTGTCTACGTGGTTGCACAGAGTCGGACACGACTGAAGCGACTTAGCAGCAGCAGCAGCAGCACCTCTCATTTCAGTGGCATTTCTGGTAAATATTCTGGCAATCGAATCAAAGCATACAAACTGACTTGTGCATGTAGACAACTTTAGTGGCTGTTACAAAAACAACCACAAAAGTCTATCTCTGAGTCACCAACAGAACTGACTCAGAAGTGAGCACATGGGACTGGCCTGACTGCTTGTTGCTGGAATTGGGTGGTTGTTTGGTGTTGCCCTGTCACAGCCTAGAGGTTACTGCATTTTTACTGTGAGCGAAGAAATGCAAGTGTTCCAGGTATCCCAGGCAAGACACAGGTGCTCAAAGCAGGCCTAGCCTCAATAGTGAGTAACTGCCTCAGGTTGGCAGTTGCTCTTGGGCTCATATTGAATGTTGCTATATTTGGAAAGTTGGTCATGTCATCCTAACATTGCTTCATGTTCAAGAAGGGACAGGTAGAAAGAGTGCGGTGGTGCTTGTGGGTTTCGTGTTCAGCAGAAAGGCAATTCTGACTGAGAGATCCCAGGTTAACTGTGGTGACTGTGCTCGGTAAAAACTTGAAAACTCCCAAATCCTGCATTTCTCCCAGGCAGCTCTCTTCTGGGCTTCCCAGGTGATGCTAGTGGTAAAGAAGCTGCCTGCCAACGCAGGAGATGGAAGAGACCCGGGTTCAATCCTGGGTCGGGAAGATCCCCTGGAGGAGGACATGGTACCCCACTCCAGTATTCTTGCCTGGAGAATCCCATGGACAGAGGAGCCTGGTGGGCTACAGTCCATGAGGTCACAAAGGGTTGGACACAACTGAAGCACGCATCCATGCTCTCTCTGAGTGCCATTAAGCCAACAGGAGCACTAATCCTTGACCTCTCTGGCCCTTAATATGTATATTCAAGGCAATGATACCATTCACTGATTTCTCCTTTAATTGCCTTTGTCCAAATGTTGCCTGACGTTGCATATCCTTCTGTGTGTACCTGCCTGGCCTTTTCGAATAAAGTATCTACCACCACATGGCGCTTCCCTTGTGGCTCAGCTGGTAACAAATCTACCTGCAATGCAGGAGACCTGGGTTCAATCCCTGGGTTGGGAAGATCCCGTGGAGAAGGGAAAGGTTACCCACTCCAGTATTCTGGCCTGGAGAATTCCATGGACTGTGTAGTCCACTGGGTCGTAAAGAGTCCGACATGACTGAGCGACTTTCACTTTCACTTTTTACCAGGAAGCAGGGGTTTGAGGCATCTCCAGGCCATATGAGGGGTTCCAGAGGGCCTCCTGACTACACGCATTTCTAGATCCAGACATTGTCAGTGCCTGAAATTGCTACTGTTAGAGCACTTTAGCTGGCTAATGACAAAGAAAGCTCTTATTAGAATGTTCATTTAAGGATAGTGAACGATTATCAGCCATTAGCACCCTCTCTTGAATTACTATATTATATAAGTTAGTCACCTAGAAAACCTTTAGAGAAATGGGACTTCTGATTAGGGAGGTGCTGTGGTTTTCAAAAATACAATACCAGTCATCTAGGTGCTGTCAGGTCGAGACTTACCCTCAGCCTCCTTTCGAAAGCTGAAATGTTGCCTTTGTTCTGCTCCTTGCGCTGCCGCCACTCGATGAGGTTGGCGTTGTGCTCCCCGGGCAGAGAGATGTTGCATTTGCCCAGGGTGGGGTTGACCGCCCCGGCCAGGATGTGGGGCTCTGAACTGAGGCTGATCTCCATCCCACTGGCAAACGTGACACGCAGGGAGCCGTCTGGACTCACCCGATAGGTGCTCTGGGTATTTTCTGCAGAGAGAGGAGCAAAGGAGGAAGCGGGGGAAGAAGAGGGAAGCACAGAAGTAGAGGAGAGACAACTTGAGCTTCAGGAGGCAAGTTTGGGAAAGGATGAGCAGGTGTGGCGCCATGGACCTCACTGCCCTCAGGGCTACAGACAACCATTCTGACAAGCCCTCTGTCCATTTGGGTCTTGTTAGTTTCACAGCTGGGCTGTCTTGTTTCTTGGACAAAAGACTCCTGAGTAATACTGCAGGCTGTTTCTGTTTTTCAAAACGTTCTCATTTTTAAAGGATTTCCTCACAAACTTCTTCTCTGACTTGGTGGATTGGCCTTCTCCATTTGATATGCTGGGAGCTAGAATGAGCGGAGTATGCAGTGTAATTCAGAACCCTCAACCTGGGGACATAAGCACAGTGGCTGGTCTCCAGGAAAGGATACGCTGACAAAGGTTGCCGCCGATCCTTTTAGAGTGGATCTGATGTTGGACAGTTCTGTGTTTGGCCTCACAGCCTAACAATAGAACGGGTCCTTAATGACTGGGCAGAGAGAAAATGATTTCTCTGTGTCCATTTCTCTCAGCTTCTAAGACATTCTTTCCAAATCCACCTTCCTTTTTTCCTTCCGTCCTGTTTACTTCCCTCTTGCTCTCTCCCTCTCTCTCCTTTCCTTCTTTTTTCCTTCCATTCTCTCTTACATTTCCCTTATATTCCAGCTTGGTATGCACCCTCACTCCTCCTTTTTATTCACCCACGTCATCACTGCTCTAGAATGCTAATTTCAGATGGGACACAGACTTCGTGCCTTTAGTATACCCCCAATCAGAGCTTAAAGAGCTTTACAAACAACTGGGTGTTGGGAAATGGCTTGATGGAAGAGTATATTTGGCAGGAATTGAACCTCCTAACTCCCACAGGGATGTGGCCCAATGTTGCTGTAGGAACTTTATGAAAGGTGTGACTTGGGATTCAGCCTCCACAGCTGGAATATGGGGACAAGAAGTCTTCTATTAATTAACAGTGTGTGGAGGTTTGATGGTAGAAGTGAGAGAGATGCCATTAGAGGCGGCAAAGTTGGAAATATTCTTACCTTGTTTCAAAATATATATGGTACTCGTGGCTGTCAGATTAGTTGACATGAGGACGTTTTCGCGGTTGGAAGTATCTAGCTCCACTTTCGTCAGCTTCTCCAGGTCACTGTGGAAGCTGCTGACATCTCCAGTGGGAAACGTTGCATTGGTCAGATGCCCCTCGGGGTCATACCTGCGGAATGTAACCAACCCAACTTTGAAGTCTCTTGGCAGTGATAATGGGCCTTTGCAAAATAAAACTCACTTGGCAGCTAATACAGTTAAACTTTGAGTGATAACAAGTATTATTAACCTTGTTCAATAAGAAGAAAAAGGTCAGAGAGATGATTAATCAAACGAAGGTATTTTTTGCAGCTTCTGAATTCTTGATGACTTCCTTGAGCTGTGCTGTTTTACAGAAAAAATATATCTGATAATGAATCACCAGGGTGGAAAACTGATTTATGAATCATGTCCCGCTGTGTGCAATGTTGCAGGGAGCCTTCCATTTGCAATTTGGGTCGATCCCATCAGATGTGATGGATCACAAAAACCAGCAGAGGGTGCTGTTGGCAAAGAAAAAGGACGCACAAATGTTCGCCTCCCCCCAACCCCCCCCAAACAGGCAGAGAAGGCCAATAAACTGATTTTGCATTGTGATAGGAAAATTATATTTGCTGCTGTTTAAGTTGCCAAATTTGAAATGAATGAATCATTCTTCCAACAAAATGAACAAGCACAGAAGATAATGGAAACATACTCATTAAAACATTCTGGAACCCCCTGATCTCAGTGTCACTTAATTTTTTTCTCTTTTTATAGTATAGTACATAATGTGTTGTAATTTGCCTGTATGAGTAAGAGCTCCCCCCCACCCCCGCCAAATAATTACCTGGGATAATAGGCAATAACCTATATCTAGAAATAGACTCTGGTGAGTTGAATTTTTTTTTTTTTTAAATCAGAACTATTGGCAATCTGACTGGCTTCCGAATGGAGAGAACTTCCCTGAAGGCTTTTGATGTGGAACTGTTCTTTTATTGCCAATAGAACCAAGAAAAATAAACTCTTCATTAAAAGTAAAGACATGCACTTGGAAACCCATTACTGTTTTCTTTTCAAGTTGCAAATTTAAAAATATTTAAGTACTTTTATTTGCTTTTAAAATGTTAAACAATTATATTCTTTTAACCTAAAGTGAGCAGGATAGAGCCTGGACACAGTGGTGGAGCCTGGCCCTACTGCCTGTTGTTCAGTCACTTCAGTCCTGTCCGATTCTTTGTGACCCCATGGACCGTAGCCCACCAGGCTCCCTCTGTCCATGGGGATTGTCCAGGCAGGAATACTGGAGTGGGTTGCTATTTCCTTCTCCAGAGGATCTTCCCAACCCAGGGATTGAACACATGTCTCCTGCACTGCAGGTGGATTCTTTACCACTGAGCCATCAGGGAAGCCCCCTGACCCCTGGAATGATGCAAAATGGCCTAGTGACTCAGTGTGAATCCACTATGTTTTAAAGAATTCAGTCTGGAGAGTTGCTAAAATTTTAAAACATAGACCAGTCTTTGGTAGACTTGGGAAAAGGGGCTAGACATTATTTTACAGGACGAAACTGGACTTGAGGCTATACACAATGGCATGTCAAGTTCAGTTCTGTGTGTACATGAGCATGCTCACAGGCACACTCGATCAGTTAAAAACAATCAGGCATGCAAATAAAAATAATCAAATAGGTCGTTTGGCATCACGGATATGGCAAGCCCCAGTTATTTAATTGGATGCACCCTTTGTTTAAATGGATTTCAGTCAAAATGGCTATTGGCATGTTGCTACTATGATGCTAAGGCCTTATTATCAAAGAAAGGCTGAAGGGTGCTGTTTGCGCCTGGGGTTAATGGCAAGATCTTCCCTGCTGCTCAGCCTGTTTGCCCATGGCCTGCTCTGGGGCTGTGAGAAGACCCTTGATGAGAACAGGGCATGGAAGGGCCTGAGTGCCTAACACAGCCTGACTTTGTCTGCCTGGTCTTTCTTTCAGGGGAGGAAAACAGTACCGAGCTTTGATTCTCACAAGGTACCAATCTGCTTTGGCCTGTAGGGAGGAGTCTCCAAGCAGACAGAAGGAAGCTACTGCAGGCCCCCTCCCGAGGGAGACTGTGGCCCCACAGCCTGGATTACGCAGGCAGTTGCTCTGTTTCACATCCTTCACCAGTCACCCGGCCGCATCAGTTTCCCTTTCCTGATTTCTAAAGGGTTTCCTCAGCACTTGGCAAGGTCACTCCTCATTATTCCCCCAGGAGATCTGACCTCTCTCAGTTACACAGCCCCTTGTTTTAAAGCAAAATTTCCTCTAAAGGTGACAGCAGTGGTGGTGCCCACTTCTCAGGGCTAGATGACAAGATCAGATGCCAACTGAGCCATCCACGAGCAGAGGTACAAGGGCCAAAAATCTGAACGAATGTTAGCACTGGCCTGTGGTATAATTCCCTGGATAGACGTAGCTGGGAGGCTGCCACCTGCTCCTTTTCTGGTGAGGGAGGTAATAGGGTAGGGATAAGGTAGGCTTTCTCATAGTCCTGCCCAAGCGCTAGACAGCTAAAAAGTTATATTGTCTGATTTCCTTTCTGTGGCTGGATAAGCCTCTTTATTTGAAAATGTACATTTGACTTTATCATAAACAAAGTACCTTGAGGGTGTTTTGCTAAGTGAAATAAGTCAGACAGTAAATACTGTATGATCTCAGTTATACGTGGACTCTAAAAAAAATTCAAACTCAAAAAACCTGAACACACCAAGCTCGTAGGAAAAGATCAGATTTGTGGTTTTCAGAGTTGGGGGTGGGTGAAGGAATAGCATAGAAGTGGTCAAAAGGTAGAAACTTCCAGTTATAAGATAAGTAAGTACTGGGGGGACTTTCCTGGTGGTCCAATGGTTAAAAATCCACCTTGCAGTGCAGGGGATGTGGGTTCGATCCCAGGTTAGGGAACTAAGATCCCACGTGCTCCAGGGCAGCTAAGCCTGTGCACTACAACTACCGAGCCTGTGCGCTCTAGAGCCCTTGAGCTGCAACTAGGCAGGAGCAAAAACACTGCAGCTAAGACCTAACACAGCCAAATTAATTAAATAAATCAATACATTTGTTAAAAGTACTGGAGATGCCATGTACAACAAGGTGATAGTGAACATTGCTGTGTGGTATGTATGAAGCTTCCTAAGAAACTAAATCCTAAAAGTTCTCATCATAAAGAAAACAATATTTTTCTTTTTTTGTGTGTGTGTCTATGTGGGATGATGGATGTTCACTAAACTTACTGTTGTCATCACTTTGTGATATATAGAAGTCAAGTCACTAGGCTGTATGCCTTAAACTTATAGAGCGCTGTATGTCGATTATATCTCAATAAAACTGAAGGGGAAAAAGCCAAAAAAACCCAAAGCACTCTACCCCCAACACACTCACCCACCCCTATTCTGCTAGTCACAGTCAAGGCAATGGCATTGGTGGTATCTGCAGAGTGGCACCTTTCCTGGGCTCAGCCATGCACACGGCCCTCCGTCAAAAACAACAGGCCTATGTGTCTTCTGTGGGGTCATTTCCAAAGGAAGAGCAACAGGCAGATCCCACAACTTTGGAAAGATTGCTCTGAAGTGGATAAGAAATCAAGGAAATCTTTGATTTCCTATGGCTTGCTTGAGTTTTTTTTTTTCCCCCTCCATCATAGGGGACTGCATTTTCCCCAACTGAATGTCAAAGAAACAAGTTTAATCAAAATCTCTTATGCTGTGGGTTTCCCTTTGGTGCCTGCATCCTTTGGTGCAGAGAGCACAAGCCCAATATGCTGCAACTGATCCCCTCAGGCCATAACAGGGTACTAACTTCCTTCTTTGCACCCCTACTTGTCCTCTGCACCCTGGGCTGTGAGTAGCATGCACTCAACCAAGCCCATAAATTCTGGTTTGGTGAACTGTGTGATCAGGCATTGACTGTTGCCTTCACGGTTATCAGGAGTGAGTTTGCCATCACCCTATTCCTTTCTGTCTTGATTTTACAGAGTTCCACTGCGTGCGTGCACACACACACGTGTTCCTGCGGAGCAAAGGAAACATGTGGAAAGAAATTCAGGATTCATTCTTGTCCTTGAGGACCATATCGTTTACAGTAGGGCAGATGATATTTACACATTATTAAAATATATTTGGTCTGATATTTTGTCACAAGGGCTAGCCTGCCCTTTCCCTTGAGGACAGTCTAAGTCACAGGTAAACCACGCCGAGTAAAAACCAGAAGCTCTTCCATCTTTGCTTTTAAGAAAACATTGAAGATTATAGAAGAAAAATTCATTAATTATTTTATAAAAGGAAATAGACCCTCTTTACCCTCTCAGAAACCTGAACAACCGAATAAGCATTCTTTAGGAAATACTAGATTCCCCTTTCCTTGCCAACAACTTCATTTGGCTTCCTATGACTCAGCCCAGGTCCATCATGCCCTTCTATTTTCACTTGTCCTTCATTCAATAAATATCATCAGTCTTGGGCTGGGTCCTGGGGATACTGTGCTGAATGAAATTCGAAGTCTAGTAGGGTAGATATGATAGGCACACGAATCGCTCTGATTCCAGAATACTGCCATATACTTCTGTAAACAAGGAGCTGCCAGATTTCCCTCCAGGCTGAGCACAAGGAAAGGAGGGGAATGAGGTGGTTGGTATTCGAATCCTGGAAGGTAGTGGGAGATCAATCCCTTGATAGGTAGAGACGGAGGAGGGGAGGAAGGCATTGTGAAGGCGGGCACTCTGGTGTTTGGGAAGACCATTGAGGGAAGCCGGATGCGGGAGCGCAAGGGTCCTCTCGGAGGGGCATGGGAGATGAGGCTGGAGAGGCTTGCTGGAAACAGAGCATGGGGATACTGGGGTGCCAGGCTCTGGAGGAAAGCACGCAGTCGATGGGCAATGGAGAGGCGTAGGAAGCTCTCAGGGGGAGAGCGGTATGACTCCTTAGGTGCTGTGGTGGCAGTGAATCTTGGAATGGGAGCTATGGAGCAGGGAAAACTGTTGGGAGGCTTACTGCCCCAGTTTGTGTAAGAGAAGATTGTGGCCCCTTGCCTTTATGAAACGCATGGTGATAGTTCTCCTAGGTGGTAAACTCTTGCATCTTTAGAGAGAGGGCACAGTGCCTCGTTCACCTCTGTATTGTCAGTGTGTGGCCCAGAGCAAACTCTCACTGCTTACACTTGTTGAATGTGGGAAGCAGGATCTGCCTGTGCAGATGGGAAGGACTGGATGGAGACGAGAGTGAGCGTGGTGAGAGGACAGACAGCCATCCCTGGGGATGTGGAGGCTCAGTTTAGAGAGACGTCCTGTGTGGTGCAACTCATCCTCCCAGCAAGGCTCGGAAAGTTTGTTCTGCAACCTCTCTTCCTTCGCTTCAGCCCCTGTCCCTTTGCTAGTTCTTTCTCCCCAGCATGACCCTCCACAGCTCTTGCTGCCCATTCCTGAGACTTCTCAAGGGCATAAAGCCCAAGGGGAGGGGACTGAGTGAAAGTATCCAGTCTGTCTGTGAAGTCCTCAAGGAACTGTTGGCGATGCTACATTCTTTCTTTTTTGATGTGCTCGGACTGACTATTCACTTTCATAACCATGGGAATCACATCCTCTCCTTAGGCAAATATTTTACCCACAGACCCGGCGGGTTTACCTTGTTCCCCTCCTCCCCTTGCCCCCGTTCCCTGAATCTTATCAGGTAGGAGGAAAAGCCTTCCCTTAGCCAGTTCCATAAGACTGAGCATTTGTAAAGCAGCCTAGAAAGCACCTAGAGCCGTCATGAGTGCATTTCCAAGTTGTCAGCGAATGGCGGGTTTGGCGGGTGGGGGTGGGGAATGTGCTAATCAAGACCTGAGATGGAGAGAATACAGAAAACCAAGGATCAAGAGATCATGAAAATGCAGAGTCCCCTTCGAGCAGAGGGCTCCCACAAAGGTCAAGGGCCCAAGGAGCTGTCAGCTCAGTCTGCACTGGCAGCACTGACAAAACTGACACTTTGGCCTCAGTCTGGGACCTCTGCAGATGAGTGTAGCAGAAGCCTTTGCCAGGAAAAGCCTTGCGAAATGAGGAGGCTGCCCTAGTGTGGAGATGCTGGGTCCCTCCCTTAGACCTCCGCTGGGGCAGGGTCATCGCAATCAGGAGTCCACGAGCCCCTGGGACCATGAGCCCTGCCTTGTTCCTATTCCTGCCTTGACAATCACTTCCCTGTTAGCTATTTCTCTGTGGTCAGCTTTCCCCTGACACTCAGGACACTTAGGGGCGGTGGAGCATCAAGTACTAATACGTGGGGTGTGCAACTTTTGATCCTGGTCCAAGTCAAATGGAATTAGGAAAAGCAAGGAACTATTTAAACAACATCACACTACACAGGACAAGCCTACCCACTACCACGGCACAAGATGCATTTTCAAATCCCATATCATTCTTCCTCAGCGTCACTGCAGATCATCGAAAGTTGAATGGTTGACTGGCTTCGCTACTTCTCTGTGGCAGTCGTTCATCCTGCCAACTTTTGCTTCTGTTTCTCTTTTTCTGTTTGTCATCTCAGAAAAGAAATTTGATGTTCACCTTGGCAAAGGATTTGTCCCCTTTGGGCCACAGAAGGCAGCCTATCTTTCATCTCAGAGCATCATTCCCCACACCACTTTCTCCCAACCCCAGCATGGCTCTAACCCTGACCAGAAGAGTAGGTCTGATTCTGTGTCCCCCAGCTTCAGAAAGACAAGGAAAACCTCAAGTCAGTGCTCAGGACTGGCTAAAGTGTTGGAGGATACAAGTGAAAAAAGTCGGGGCTTGTACAGGGTAGACTGTGGGAAGATATGAGTTCCATTTGAAGGCTGGAAAATTGCTCATTCTGATATGTGCAGGCAAGAAGGGATGGGAGCAGTGTTCCGTTGGGGACAGAATACACTGATTCAGGATGAAGAGGAACCTTCCACAGATGCTACCTGGTCAAGAGGGTTTTGGCATAGTGCTGGCTGGAATTTAGAAGGTGGGAGAAGGAAGAAATGGATATTCAGCCTCCCTTTCTCTTTCCTGGAGCTCTCCTATTCCTCTTGTCCAGCTCCTGCAGCACAATCTTCTAGCTCCCCAGACTTCCGATGGTCACTCTTGTTATTCCAAGTCCTCTTTGTTTTTCTGGAAGGCAGTGGCATGGTGGTGGAAAGAGCACTGGGCTAGAAGCTCAAAGACTGACTCTAGACCTGGCCAACTAGCAAAGGGAATGGCCAAGTTATTCCTCTACTCTGGGCTTCCATTTCCTTATTTGTCAAATGACCTCTAATGTCTCTTTGAGGCCATAAAAATCCCATGATAACCCCACGTAAATGCCGATGTTTCTCATCTCTTAATGCCTCAAGCTCACCGACAACAGTGACATTAGATTACCTTTTTACTCACTGCCTGCCGAGTCCTGGTGAGAGGGCTGAGCTCCCCTCACTGTTAAGCATCCTGTTTTCCTGCATCACCATGCCACCATGGACCCACAGACTAGCCGACTACAACACTGTCTTCCTATCCCACATCATCAATTTCCCCCTCTGCATTGGATCATTTTCATCAGCATACAAATAAACTGATTTTTCTCTCCTTCTCTTTACTCCATCCCCCTCTGCTCCAATTTCTTTGCTCCTCATTACAGCAATGTTCTCAGAAGGGTTCTTTACTCATGGTCTCCAAACTTTCTCCTCCCAGTTGCTCTAATTACTATTATTATTGAAATATAATCAACATATTATAAAAGTCATCATTTAAAAGTACACAGTAGGGCTTCCCTGGTGGCTTAGTGGTAAAGAATCCACCTGCCGCTGCAGGAGACATGGGTGCAATCCCTGGTCCGGGAAGATCCCACACGCCACAGAGCAACCAGGACACTATGCCTGTGCTCTAGAGCCTGGGAGCTGCAGCTACGGAGCTAAGAGTCTAGAGTTCATGCTCTGCAACCAGAGAAGCCACCACAAGGAGAAGCCTGTGCACCGCAACTGCAGAGTATCCTCCACTTGCTGCAACTAGAGAAAAGCCCCCACACAGCAAAGAAGACCTGGCACAGCCAAAAATAAATGAATACTTTTAAAAGTACTCAGTATGCAATTCAGTGGCTTTCAATACGTTGACAATGTGTGCAACCATCCGCACCATTTCTAGAACATTTCCATCACCCTCAAAATAAACCCCGTACTCAAGAGCAGTCACTCCCCCATTCACTCCTCTCCCTAGTTCTTGGCAACCACTCACCTACTTTGTATGACTTTGCCTTTTGTGGACATCTCATATAAACAGAATTATACGATATTTGTCCTTTTGTATCTGGCTTCTTTCAGTTAGCATGATGTCTTTGGGGTTCATCTACATTGTAGCATGTACCAAAACTTCATTGCTTTTCATGGATTAATGATACCCCATGGTATGAATGTACCACAGTTTGTTTGGCTATTCATGACTTGATGGACATGGTACTTTACACTTCTTGACTATTCTGAATAACACTGCTATGAAGACACGTGTGTCCATTCCCTCTTAAACCTGCTCTTGTCAAGGTAAACAATGATCTTCACAGTGCTGGGTGGAGTGGTCAACTCTCAGCACTTATCTTACTTGACTTATCAGGAGTATTTGGTACAGCTGATCACTTCTCCTTCCTTGAGTCACTTGTTTGACTTTGCTTCCAGGACATCCCACTCTCCTGGTCTTCTTCCTACTTCACTAGACTTTCTCAGTCTCTTTTTTACTGGTTCCTCTTCATATACTCAACTTTAAACATTGGTGGGCTCCAGGTTCCGTCATCAGATCTCTTTCCTCCCTTGACTACACTCACTTTGCCATGAAGATATCGTGACTTTAAATACAATCTAAACACTAGTGGATACCAAATTTGGATCTCCAAATTTCAAATCTCCAGCCTCTCCCCCCAATTCCAGACTCGTATATCCACTTGCCAACTTGCTATATTCCCTTGGATGTCTAAACAGATTGTAGCCGATCCTGAACTCCCACCCTCTATCATGTACTCCTTGCCTGGTCTTCCCCATCCTGGTAAATGGAAAGTTCAACACCCACTTGCTGTGGTCAAACACTTTGGAGTTATTTCTGACCCTTTTTTTCTCCCACACCCCACATCCCATTTATCTATCCTGATAGCTCTACTGTCAAAATATATTTCGATTATTACCACTTACTGCCCTCACTCCCTGGTCTAAGTCACCATATTGCCTGGATTATTGAAGTATCGTCCTCCCTCCACTACATTCCTTTGCTTCCACCACACAGTCTGTTTTCTGTACAGAGCAACTCTTTAAACATGTAAGGCTGATTATGTCACTCATTTCCTCGAAGCTCTCCAATGGTTCCACCTTTTACTCAGTCTTTACAAAGGCCTTCAAAGCCCTATGCAAAGTGGCCCTGGCCACTTTGTCGATCTCCTCTCCCAACTCTGCTTGCTCACCCCACTCACAGTGGCTGCCTTACTTGAACACGTCAGGTTTGCTCCTGCTGCAGGGTATTTGCCCTTGCTGTTCACCCTGCTGGGAAGATTTTCCCCTTCTTCCCCCCATACACCCATATACTCAGCCCCTCACCTCCTACAGGCATTTATTCAAATGTCACCTTCTTAATGAGCCCTTTCCTGATCACCCAGGGGCTTCCCTGGTGGCTCAGACGGTAAAGAATCTGCCTGCAATGCAGGAGACCCAGGTTTGGTCCCTGGATCAGGAAGATCCCCTGGAGGAGGGCATGGCAACCCACTCCAGTATTCTTTTTTTTTTTTTTTTAATTTCAGATATACACATGCTCCCCATCCTGAACCCTCCTCCCTCCCAACCTCCCCATACCATCCCCCTGGGCCTTCCCAGCGCACCGGCCCCAAGCATCCAGCATCGTGCACTGAACCTGGACTGGCATCTCGTTTCATACATGATATTTCACATGTTTCAATGCCATTCTCCCAAATCTTCCCACCCTCTCCCACAGAGTCCATAAGACTGTTCTATACATCAATGTCTCTTTTGCTGTCTCGTATACAGGGTTATCGTTACCATCTTTCTAAATTCCATATATATGCGTTAGTATACTGTATTTATGTTTTTCCTTCTGGCTTACTTCACTCTGTATAATAGGCTCCAGTTTCATCCACCTCATTAGAACTGATTCAAATGTATTCTTTTTAATGGCTGAGTAATACTCCATTGTGTATATGTACCACAGCTTTCTTATCCATTCATCTGCTGATGGGCATCTAGGTTGCTTCCATGTCCTGGCTATTATAAACAGTGCTGCGATGAACATTGGGGTACACGTGTCTCTTTCCCTTCTGGTTTCCTCAGTGTGTATGCCCAGCAGTGGGATTGCTGGATCATAAGGCAGTTCTATTTCTAGTTTTTTAAGGAATCTCCACACTGTTCTCCATAGTGGCTGTACTAGTTTGCATTCCCACCAACAGTGTAAGAGGGTTCCCTTTTCTCCACACCCTCTCCAGCATTTATTATTTGTAGACTTTTGGATCGCAGCCGTTCTGACTGGTGTGAAATGGTACCTCATAGTGGTTTTGATTTGCATTTCTCTGATAAAGAGTGATGTTGAGCATCTTTTCAAGTGTTTGTTAGCCATCTGTATGTCTTCTTTGGAGAAATGTCTATTTAGATCTTTGGCCCATTTTTTGATTGGGTCATTTATTTTTCTGGAGTTGAGCTGTAGGAGTTGCTTGTATATTTTTGAGATTAGTTGTTTGTCGGTTGCTTCATATGCTATTATTTTCTCCCATTCTGAAGGCTGTCTTTTCACCTTGCTAATAGTTTCCTTTGATGTGCAGAAGCTTTTAAGGTTAATTAGGTCCCATTTGTTTATTTTTGCTTTTATTTCCAATATTCTGGGAGGTGGGTCATAGAGGATCCTGCTGTGATGTATGTCAGAGAGTGTTTTGCCTATGTTCTCCTCTAGGAGTTTTATAGTTTCTGGTCTTATGTTGAGATCTTTAATCCATTTGGAGTTTATTTTTGTGTATGGTGTTAGAAAGTGTTCTAGTTTCATTCTTTTACAAGTGGTTGACCAGATTTCCCAGCACCACTTGTTAAAGAGATTGTCTTTAATCCACTGTATATTCTTGCCTCCTTTGTCAAAGATAAGGTGTCCATATGTGCGTGGATTTATCTCTGGGCTTTCTATTTTGTTCCATTGATCTATATTTCTGTCTTTGTGCCAGTACCATACTGTCTTGATAACTGTGGCTTTGTAGTAGAGCCTGAAGTCAGGTAGGTTGATTCCTCCAGTTCCATTTTTCTTTCTCAAGATCGCTTTGGCTATTCGAGGTTTTTTGTATTTCCATACAAATTGTGAAATTATTTGTTCTAGCTCTGTGAAGAATACTGTTGGTAGCTTGATAGGGATTGCATTGAATCTATAAATTGCTTTGGGTAGTATACTCATTTTCACTATATTGATTCTTCCAATCCATGAACATGGTATATTTCTCCATCTATTAGTGTCCTCTTTGATTTCTTTCACCAGTGTTTTATAGTTTTCTATATATAGGTCTTTAGTTTCTTTAGGTAGATATATTCCTAAGTATTTTATTCTTTTTGTTGCAATGGTGAATGGAATTGTTTCCTTAATTTCTCTTTCTGTTTTCTCATTATTAGTGTATAGGAATGCAAGGGATTTCTGTGTGTTGATTTTATATCCTGCAACTTTACTATAATCATTGATTAGTTCTAGTAATTTTCTGGTGGAGTCTTTAGGGTTTTCTATGTAGAGGATCATGTCATCTGCAAATAGTGAGAGTTTTACTTCTTCTTTTCCAATTTGGATTCCTTTTATTTCTTTTTCTGCTCTGATTGCTGTAGCCAAAACTTCCAAAACTATGTTGAATAGTAATGGTGAAAGTGGGCACCCTTGTCTTGTTCCTGACTTTAGAGGAAATGCTTTCAATTTTTCACCATTGAGGATAATGTTTGCTGTGGGTTGAGGATAATGTTTGCTGTGGGTTTGTCATATATAGCTTTTATTATGTTGAGGTATGTTCCTTCTATTCCTGCTTTCTGGAGAGTTTTTATCATAAATGAATGTTGAATTTTGTCAAAGGCTTTCTCTGCATCTATTGAGATAATCATATGGTTTTTATTTTTCAGTTTGTTAATGTGGTGTATTACATTGATTGATTTGCGGATATTGAAGAATCCTTGCATCCCTGGGATAAAGCCCACTTGGTCATGGTGTATGATCTTTTTAATGTGTTGTTGGATTCTGATTGCTAGAATTTTGTTTAGGATTTTTGCATCTATGTTCATCAGTGATATTGGCCTATAGTTTTCTTTTTTTGTGGCATCTTTGTCAGGTTTTGGTATTAGGGTGATGGTGGCCTCATAGAATGCCACTCCAGTATTCTTGCCTGGAGAATCCCAGGGACAGAGGAGCCTGGCTGGCCACAGTCCATGGGATCACAAGGAGTCGGACACGACTGAGCAACTAACACTTTCACTCTTCCCTCCACTTTTAAACATCTGGTGCTATAAATAGTTAAAGTGGATATGTAAAATATTTTAATGTTTTGTATTAAGAACATCTGACTGTAGCCCGCCAGGCTCCTCTGTCCATGGGATCACAAAGAATCAGACACGACTGAGCCGCTAACAGTTTCACTTTTTCTGATACCCAACCTAAAATAAAACCCCCTTCTGCCCCCACATCTTGATTCCCCCTTACCCTGCTTTATTTCCTTCACAGAACTTACCATCATCTGAAGTTCTGTACAATGTAAGTGCTGTGGAGGTAGGGATTGGTATCTGTCTTGCTCATGGCTCTATCCTCAGCACCAGGTATATGCCAGGTGCTCAGCAAATATTGGTTGCATAAAGAAATGAACAGTTAAACTGGCTACTTTGTGTTCTTTTTTTTGTCTCTAGTTTTACTGAGGTATAAATAAATAAAACTGCATACAGTTCAAACATACAAAGTGATTTGATAAATAAGTGAATGGTTGAACTGGTTATTTTGAAAACTAGTTAATAATTCTGCCATTTCTGGTTGCTTAACTGAATTTAACCAGTAGCTTTTAAGATACTTGTTTGTTTAATTTCAGCTGCAGTGTGATCTTGTGTGACTTTTTTTTCAAAAAAATCCCTCATTAGAATGTTTATCTTTCTTAAGGGTAGTATATTTTAGAATGTGGGCTCTTGAGTCAGACAGTTGGAGTTTGAATCCTGAACATCTGTGTGAATAAGGACAAGTTCACCATTCTGGGTCTCAGTTTCTTCATCCATAAAATAGGCATCACAGGAGCATGGATCCCACGTTGTCATTTTGGGGATCAAAGAAAATATGTAATCACCTAGCCTAGGAGCTGGCACATAGTAATGCCTCAGTGAACAGTAGATTTAATTACTCTTATTAAGATGTAAGAGAAATTTTTCAAGAAATAGAGGAACACCTGCAACAGAAACAAGTGAATATACTTTTCTAAGTGAAACTAAAATAGCTGTCCAGCTCTTTTGTACAAGTGGCATTTCTTTGGGATATGATCCAAAATTTGAAGACCAATTGTTCTGTCCCTTTCCTCTGGAGGCTTTCATGGGACTGGACCAATTCTTCCCACATTTCTATATCCTTCCCAGGTGGTGCTAGTGGTGAAGAACTCACCTGCCGATGCAGGAGACATAAAAGACCCAGGTTCAATCCCTGGGTTGGGAAGGTCCCTTGGAGGAGGGCATGGCAACCCACTCCAGTATTCTTGCCTGGAGAATCCCATGGACAGAGGAGCCACTTAACATGTCCTCATGATTCGTCATATTGAATATCTTTGCTTCTCACATTCCTCAACTTGAATGTCATTTCAGGCTCTGGGTTCAGCTCCACCAATTCTTTTCACTCGGCAAATTGGTTAAAATGTCAGCAATTCCCTTCGTGGGAACGACGCTTGCTGACTGTTCACAAACTAGCTTTCTAAACAGGTTGACATTCAAACAAGGTTGCCCCGCCTTAACAGTCAAGGACAATGGTCTCTGTTTCCATCAGGACACCTCCTAGTAGCCTGCCCTCAGACACACCTTGTGTAAATTCCCCATTAAAATTATCATAGACCTGGTCTGTGAATGCCCAAATGTGCTGGAGTCTGCCTTATGTGGGGAAACTCGGGGAGGGGGTGGTGCAAGCCTGTACTGGAGTTTTGATTCCACTTGTCCCAGAAGCAGCCTCTCCAGTTTGAGCATTTGTCCCACATCACTTCACACAAGCTTTCACGGCACACTGTTCCTAGTTCCCACAGCAATTTTACACTGAGTTGGGCTGGACTGGGCTGGGCACGCATTCATTCATTCATTCATTAAACCCCGCAGGGATCAATAAATACCAGTTAAACTACACTGTTCCTTTGCTACTTTAGAACTACTTTCTAGTTTTGTTATTTAAACGAAAATTTCTCTTGTTTTCCCAGCAATGCTGTAAATTTTTCTGAGTACATGGACTTCCACCTCATTCTTGTCTCCTGCAGTGCCATGCTTGATTCTTCATTCAGCCTATGTTTTTATTATTATGCTCTGCAAAAGTGCCCTGGAGAAATGGGTTTGAACCCTAGGAGATGGGTTAAAATTTTCTCCTTGACTTTTTATTTTTTTTTAATTGTGGTTGTTAGGAGAAAATAGCATGCAACACCCAGCAATTACTAAGTCATTTTCCCACTGTAATACAATTTCAAATACAAACCTAAAAGAGCCCATGTTGAGAATTAGAAACTTACTCATAAACGGTTGTCCATCCATTTTCGTTACTTTTGGTAGCCAGGAGCCCTGTGTTCCCTGGATAGGTCATCAAGGCCAGATTGTAGCCTTGAGCTGACACTCTTTTCAGGACTCCGTTGCTGCTTATGGTCAGCCAGTACACCTGCCCGCCGGGCACCACAAGCCAAAGCGGCATTCCACTTGCGTCTCGGCGAATATGCACGGAGTTGCCATTGCTGCTGGTAATAGCACCCAAGTCGCCTTCAGCGTTGTAGGTGAAATTGTACACATAGTCTCTCGTTATCAGGTTCAAGGTGTGCAGGTGGGTTCCATTGACGGTGAACTGATAGAGCTCCTGATCAGCAGGTGAGGCAATCTCATAAAGATTCATGTCATTTAAGTGGGCTTGGTTCCTGCTAATGGTACGAATTCGAACGTTCCCAAGGTCTGCCACATAGAGAGTACCATCAGGTGACACCGCTAAGGAGGAAGGGGCTTTCATCTTGGCATCTTTGGCGTAGCCACCATCACCTGTGGAAGGAAGACCCTGACTGTAATAGCTGTTGTCACGGCACTTTAGAAACATACCAAATACAAAAAATGTCTATATAGCAAGAATCATTTTATACAACATTGTAAAGCAATTTTCCTCCAATTAAAAATTAAACTTAAAGAAAAAAAAAGAATTTACCCCCCTGCCAAGAATAATTTTAAAGGGAACAATCAGTGAACCAACATTCTCCATGTGCCCCAATTGGATATTTGAAGTCCATTATTCACAATTTTTGAGTCAGCACCACTGAAGATGAACAGAAGATGCAATGCTGTCAGTGAACACCAATTTTGTGAAATCTTCAATCCTGCTGTTCTGTATCTGTTGTATTGCTGGATACAAAAACAGCAAATAATAACAGCCACCCCAAATCTGGCTGGAAATCCATGAGACTTATGCCTGTCCATGCTCATAGGATCTATGTCAGGGCTTTCCATTCCTTCTCTGCCCAGAGAACCTTTCTTTTGTTAATTCTCATTGTCACTTTGTCAAAGTACACTAAGTCTGTAAGTGCAACAATGACTCAGAACATCAAATTTGATAACCAGAATAAATATTCCAGTTTTGCCTTGAAAGAAAGATGCCAATTAGCAAAATAACTATAAAACTAATTGTCCAGGAAAACACTGGAAATATTGATTAAAAGTCCTATCGACCAAGTTGCTCACTCCTGACTCCTCTCTCCCAAGGAAAGACAAAGGTTAAAAGAACCATTTGGGCCCAGATGAGCAGTTTAATAGGGCTGCATGTTGCACGGAGGGATTTCCACATTCCAGCAATAAATACATCTATCGACATTTACAGGACTGTTTACTATCTGAAATATCCACTCTGTGTTTTGGTGCAAAGGCTCTTTCTGCTCCCCACCTCCTTATCAATTGGAAGTAAAGGGCATTATTGGTTATGAAAAAATTTTGGATTAAAAAAAACAATGTAAGTAGAAGACTGATGTCTTGAGAACCCTCCATTGTGAGATTTAATTTTGTCCACGGACCCCCAAAGCAGTCTGCTCCTAGTCCCTTTGGGTTTCAAGTAGCTCGCATTATTAATCTGGAAACCAGTCACTTAGTAGAAGTATTTTTTCCTTACCCAAATCAGTAAGTGTAGGTTTTACCTAGCTATCCTTTCTCTAAAGTACAAAAAATATGGGGATGTCACATTTGGATAGTGGTCCTAACTTCTTGAGCACCCAAACTTTTATTATACTAGTTTATCTTCAAAACAGTGAGGTGATGTAACTGAGACACGTGATCACTCTACTTAGCAGGTGGAATGAGTCATGAAGAGGTTTTATGGCTTTCGTAGGGTCCCTCAGTGACCCAACTGCAGAGCCAGGACCAGGTACTAAGCTGTCTGACTGCCAATCCATTGCTTTCTCCACTGCCTCATACCAATGTTTACAAGGACTACTTTTGTTCTTTTTTTGACTTTTCCGATGCCCATTTTTCTTTTGATAACAGAGAAGGGGAGCCAGTGAATTGCTAAAAAGGTCATACCTGAAAAACAGTCACAGTTGGGATCAATTTTGCAGTCACAGTCGGTGGGGGCCCCAGCTATGATCGAGATCTCCCCATTGGTGGTAACTTGCTGAATGCGGTTTACTTTCCTCTCATCTGTTTCAGCTATGAAGAGCAGCCCGCTGTGGGAGACGCTGATGGCCCTTGCCGACTCTAGAGTGGAGTGAATTGCTACCTTGCTGACCAAGAAATGATCGATGCCTGGCACCTGGCAGTGAATGGGGCGCCCTGCAATGATCCGCACTCGCCGGTTCTCAGAAATTTGCAGCACAATGTTGTTATCCAAGACATACAATGAATTGTCCATGGGATTGACTGCAAGGTCTGTTGGCCACTCTAATCGCACCTGCAAAAAGAACAGAACACACACCATTAGGTTACAATATCTTTCTGGGGCAGTTTTATCTTGAAAGAAAAATTGGCTTATTGGTCTCCCACTGCCTGCAACGGCCCCGTCTCTTGAATTCCAGCAATGTTGGTATTATCTGGCAAAGCTGGGAAGGACAGTTGATTAAATGTTCTGGTAAACACATTTACCATTTATGGATTTCCAACATACTGTGAATTATTTTATCCCTATAATTCCAGAAAGACCCTTTTCAGAGTACGGTCTCCTTACTGCATCTCAAATTCATCTACTTCTCCCCATCCCCACTGTTGCCAACCTAATTCAGGCCACCGTCATCCCTCACCTGCACCACTGCAGGAGCCTGAGACACATCAAGGAGTTAGGAGCAAGAGGACTGGTGTGTGTATGTGTGTGTGTGTGTGAGTGTGTGTGTGTGAGTGTGTGTGTGTGTGCCGGGTGGTCTCGTGTGCTGGGCACTGGAGTTAGAAGCAAAAGGACTAGTGTGTATGTGTGTGTGTGTGTGTGTGTATCAGTGTGTGTGTGTGTGGGGGGTGGTCTGGTGTGCTGGGCACTGGAGTTAGAAGCAAAAGGACTAGTGTGTATATGTGTGTGTGTGTGTGAGTGTGTGTGTGTGTGGGGTGGTCTGGTGTGCTGGGCACTGGAGTTAGAAGCAAAAGGACTAGTATGTATGTGTGTGTGGGAGGTCTGGTGTGCTGGGCACTGGGGACACACAGGCAAGCAAACGCAAATCTACCCTAGTTCCTTTTTCGACACAGGAGTCAGCCCAGTGCCTACCCTGGCATTTCCCCACCAGCTGTTGTTCACCACTGGGCACTTCTCAGAGAACAACGTTACGCTATGTGCACTCTCAACTCCACCACTCACTTATTCTGTACTTTATTTCTCTTGTCTTATGGCTAGACAAGGCCATAAGTGGGCCCCATTCCTGTCCAAGATAGTAGCAGTGATGTACTGCTCTTCTTTCTGCCTTGAGTGAAAGTCCAAGGAAAGCTTTGTTTTTTTTCACTGAATCTGAAAGTCTGAAAACAAGATACGGGCTGTCATCGCATTCTGAGGCCCACTATTTCCCAGTTCGAAGAGGCCTTCCACTCAGTAATGAAGTGGACAAAGGCCAGTCTGAGATAAATCTCCCTCTAATTCTGTATCTTATTGGAGGGCAACTGGTGACATTGTAAAGAAGACAAAGGTTGTCTCTGACCTCCCCTCTTGCACCGCCTGGGGCTCTCTGCCCCCTGTGTCTGAGTGTCTCCCCTAGACACCCAGAAACCTCAACCTGTGCTCCTGTCTGTACGTGCCCTCAGTCTCGACATGGGCTGGCCTTCTCTGGTCAGTACCATATGCCTCTGGGCAGCTAGGAATTTGAATGCTAATGGAGTATAAAGCTGAGCTTGTGTTATGCATGTTCTACAGAGCCTTTCAGACTGAGGCCATTGGATAAACATTAAACATCAGCCTTAACAGCTCCCAGAGCAGTTTGCTGTGATGTGTTCCTCCGCACGTCTGTCTGAGGCCCTTGCATGTCAATGCCCTGTCAACTAAGAGGGAGAAGAGGGATATGGGGCACTTCCTCCGTGGGCCCCCATTCTGGACCTCCATATACAGCATCAGGCTGGTACAGAAGCTGTTTGCGTGCGCTGGGCCTATGGAGCATGGTCCCCCAGGAAATAAGCTGGTGTTGGCTGAGGAAGAGGAAATGAATTTATTTCAGTCCAACACTCCTATTTGGATCAAGTCTGAAGTCAGCGACCCAGAAAAAACAATGCTGGCAGAAATGACGTTCTAATTATCCCCACTCCAAGAGCTGAGGCCAGGGCAGAGGCCAGGGACAGCACACACCTGGCAGAAGTCAGACAGGACACATTTTGGACTCTGTTCTCTGCTGTCAAGGCCGCCTCTGAAATAAAGGCTGGTAGTTGGAAGATGAGCTGTTAAATTCTCCAACTCGCCCCATCTGATTTAAGTCAACACTATTGGTGTCATGTTTATTAGGTTTAATATCACCTCAAAAATACACCAGCTACTCTGTTTGTTTTTTGTTCCATCAAATAAGCCTCCCTCTGGCAGTTTCCTGTGACTAAAGTGGCGTTTGTGCTTCTGAGACACTTTCTGTACCAGCTACACAGAATCCCTTTAATTCCCATTTGATTTGGCTGGGCAGCTAGTCTCTGAAATCTCCTCAGATGAAAGATGTGTGGCTACTTAGTAGTCTGGGGCCTGTGTTTTCAGAAACTGAACCTTTTCACCTCTCTTAGGGTGTTAGTTCCTTTTATATCTTTCTCATGTTAAATACTCCCGTTTCCGGGTAATTTTTTCAAGGAACTGGTGGTTTGTACCAAGGCATTTCCACAATATACAACCTAACTAGGGGATGGAGTCTTTGCACTGACTCCGGCAGTCAGAATTAGCATCTGTTAGTTGCAGAGAAACCCCAGAATTACACACTACTGAGGTGGGGCTAAGGTTCACCCCTGAGGGCTGTTGGCATTTGTCCAAGTGGACAGAAAGAAACATTTCTTTGGGGGTGTTAGCAACAGAAAGAGCTGTAGGGACAGTCATGAGGTTCTGGGATCTTTGCATTGTGACCCAGCTTGCAGGCAAACCATTTGGCCTAATTTGTGGTCATTGCTCCACCTTGTAAAAATACATTAATTTGTTTGAAATGTCAAAATGTATTTAAGCTAAACTAGCAGTAAAGGTCACTGGTGTAGCCGCAAGCTGGTGGAATATGCCCATCTCCCAATAACCTTCCCTGAGAAATAACCCTGAGCAGAAAGGAGCCCTCGGTCTGGATGTCAAGCCTTGACAACACCATGTCTTCCTCTGCTAAATGAAAATTTGCCTTGAAGGCACTTGGCTCTCAGGTCAGTCAGTACCACGGTTGGCTTAAAGAGCAAGCTAAGTTTGACCCAAGTGGTAGTTTATAAAGCAGCATGCTCTTATAGGGGAAAATCCATGTGTAACAGCAATATCTGAATATGAGCCTGCGATTAGACCAAACTAGAAAATTCTTCAGTTATAAACTTCACCCCACACTGTAGACACAGGCCATAATTAGTTAACTGGGGGTCTCCTTAACAGTTTCAAGGCTGGTTCTTGCCCAAGTGTACATGCTCAGTTGCTCAGTTGTGTCTGACTTTTTGTGACCCTATGGACTATAGCCCACCAGGCTCCTCTGTCCTGAGGATTCTCCAGGCATATTAGTGTGTAATCCTGGCAAATGAGGTTATCTCCTATGAGTCTCTGGTTTCTTCATCTGCCACAAGAAAAAGAAGCTAATGATAGTCTACCTACCTTTTAGAGAGATTGTGTGGATTGATTGAGATGGGGATGTAAGATACTCAGCCCAGGGTCTGGACAAAGTAAGGGACAGGAAATGGTGTTAACATGAAAAGTGGTTTCAAAGTCACAAACCTTTAGGGATCTAGTCCAGTTACCATACAATATAGTTCCCTTTCAGCTCTGCTTCCCAGACTTCACTTGTGCACATCACAGGTTCATGAATTCTGCCTTAGCCGTCCACTACTTGTACTACTATTGACTTCATATTTTTCTTTAAATTGACCTACTTTTAAAATATAAATAGGTGCTGCCCCTTCCTTTGAAATGGTCCTAATCAATAACATCTATAAAATTACAGGCCCACTCATCTGAGCCTTTAATAAAAGTAACTACTGTTTATTGAGTGCTTCCTATGTGTCAGGTTCTTTACATGGATTATTACTTTATATGCTTAGAGTAATCACTTGAGAAAGAAACTATCAATATCCCCATTTTCAGATGTCAGCTCTTAGCCTTTCTGCTTTCTGATTTCTTACCTAAAAGAATGGACATGTTTCTTCATGTTCTTCTCACCAAGTCTGGCCCTCTCTTTACTCTAAAGGTTGATTTCAACCTTTTCTTTTTTTTTTGCTGAGAAGGTCAAAGCTCACTAGTAATTGAGTGATTTATCTTCCTCTTTCTCATTTGTTTTCAGTTCAAGGCTTTGTGGGTGCCTGCTCAGTGTCAAGCACTATTATAAAGGTAAATAAAAAAGGTCCCTGCCCTTGATTAGTTCACAGTTCAAGTGACGGAAGGTAGATACAGAAACAGGTCATGTCAATATAACGCGGTTAATTGCCACAAAAAACACATCCCTAGGGTGACATGCGAACACATAGGAGGAAGTTTGGGGCAATACTGCTATTAATAGAAGAGAATGTAAACTTAGTCTTAAAGGATGGGACCTCCCTGATGGTCCAGTGGCTAAGATTCTGAGCTCCCAAGGCAGGGGGCCTGGGTTTGATTTCTGGTTAGGGAACTAGATCCCTCATGCTAAAGATGCCACATGCTGCAATAAAGATTGAAGATTCCATGTGCCACAATTAATATCTGGAGCAGCCAAATAAATATTTTGTAAACATCTTGAAGGATGAAGCAAAGGTACTGAGAAAAAGCACGAAACCATATGGGAGTGGGGTGTTCTCCACAGCCTGGGATTGCTGGAACATGAAATAGGGTAGGTAGTAGTGGCAAATGAGGAGAAGGTGATGGCACCCCACTCCAGTACTCTTGCCTGGAGAATCCCATGGACGGAGGAGCCTGGTGGGCTGCAGTCCATGGGGTTGCTAGCAGTCAGACGTGACTGAGCGACTTCCCTTTCACTTTTCACTGTCATGCATTGGAGAAGGAAATGGCAACCCACTCCAGTGTTCTTGCCTGGAAAATCCCATGGACGGAGGAGCCTGGTGGGCTGCAGTCCATGGGGTTGCTAGCAGTCGGACACGACTGAGCGCCTTCCCTTTCACTTTTCACTGTCATGCATTGGAGAAGGAAATGGCAACCCACTCCAGTGTTCTTGCCTGGAGAATCCCAGGGATGGGGGAGTCTGGTGGGCTGCCGTCTATGGGGTAGCACAGAGTCGGACATGACTGAAGCGACTTAGCAGCAGCAGCAGCAGTGGCAAATGAAGTTCACATGTTTCCAAGGACTAATTTTAAGTCTCTCCCCTGGGGCACTATTGTCTTTTGTGGCCAGATAAATCTTTGTTTTGGGGGCTGTCCTGTACTGTATAAGATAGGGTTAGGGTTAGGGTTAGGGTTAAGCAGCATCTCTGGTCTTTATTCACTAAATGCAACTAGCATCTTCCCCTGACTTGTGATAACCAAAATGTCTCCAGATATTAACAAATGTCCCCTGAGGGGGAAACTGTCCCTGTTGAGAACCACTGCACTAAGCATGAAGGACTGTGTATGCTAAGGACTTTAGACTTGAACTGTGGGTATTGAGGTATCAATGACGATCTTTTAAGTCGAGGGTTCATATGGTCAGACTAGGGCTTTAGAGAGATCACTTAGGCTGCAGTTCAGGGGGCAGGCTGGAGGGATACCAGAGTGATGAACGAGAACCAATTTGGAGGCCAGATCATCACCAGTACCCTCACACATTAATGTAGTCATCCAGCCACCCAGTTCAGTTCAGTTCAGTCGCTCAGTTGTGTCCGACTCTTTGCGACCCCATGAATTGCAGCATGCTAGGCCTCCCTGCCCATCACCAACTCCCGGAATTCACCCAAACTCGTGTCCATCGAGTCAGTGATGCCATCTAGCCATCTCATCCTCTGTCGTCCCCTTCTCCTCCTGCCCCCAATCCCTCCCAGCATCAGGGTCTTTTCCAATGAGTCAACTCTTCGCATGAGGTGGCCAAAGTACTGGAGTTTCAGCTTCAGCATCAGTCCTTCCAGTGAACACCCAGGACTGATCTCCTTTAGAAGGGACTGGTTGGATCTCCTTGCAGTCCAAGGGACTTTCAAGAGTCTTCTCCAACACCACAGTTCAAAAAGTTCAATTTTTCGGCGCTCAGCTTTCTTCACAGTCCAACTCTCACATCCATACAGGACTACTGGAAAAACCATAGCCTTGACTAGATGGACCTTTGTTGGCAAAGTAATGTCTCTGCTTTTTAATATGCCACCCAAACCCCTCACAAATATCTGAGTGCTGATTCAGGCACAGTCCCTGCCCTCATGGTGCTTAGAGTTGGCTTTACTGTATCTCATGCTTTTTTGTATTTACAAAGCCCTTTGAGAGTCTAATTGAAGCTCTATACTCTCTCCCTAGAAAAGGACTCAGATGTGGTAGAAGAAAGTGGTTAGGAGCTCAGGTTTTGGAGGTAAGATTTCCTGGGTTCAAAATTCTGTTATTTTCTAGCTCTGTGACCCTGGAGCAAATCAGGTAACTTGTCTGAGCTTCAGTTTTGTCATCTAGAAATTGGGGATAGTAATATCTTCTCAAAAACTTATTATAGAAACTATACTAAAAAATCTACATAAAGCACTAAGCACACTGCCTGATACACAGAAAGAGCTCTGCAAAAAGCTACTTTTTATTATGGAACATGCCTGTATTTCTTCACATTCCTGTTAAGACTACCTCAATGTTGTCTTCCTTGGCTATCTCATGAAGTTTCTCTCTTTGTCTTTTTTTGGCTTCACCATGGGGCATGTGGGATGTCCTAGTTCCCCAACCAGGGATCAAACGTGCACCCCCTGCACTGAAAGCATGGAGTCTTAACTACTGGACCATCAGGGAAGTCTCTCTCATAAACTCTTAAGTGCAGTCACTTTGTTATGCTCTTTCAAGGTTTCCCTTGCTTTTCTGTCACCAACCATTTCCTCCTTGTTCATTTATTCCATTGCTTGGGAATCCTTTTAAGCCATGCATCCTCCAAGAAACATTTGGCTTATATTGGGATATATTATTTCACATATATTTGTCAGCCAGTTTCATGGCTAATATTTTAGCTTATTACTTAGTATCCCTACTGTTATTTGTAACAGTACTCTTGGTACAGTTCCAAGTGTTAGAACATGCTACTTATATATTTTCCTTTCTTTTGCCCCAAATAGCTCTCTATCCCATTTTAGGCATTATGCCAGGCACTAGGGAGCCAGTTCTAACCAAGACAAACTAGGCCCTGCCCTCATGAAGTTGACAATTTTTGGCTGACTTCATTTCCTTTGTTCTCCAATAGGTACAGGGTGTTAGTGACATAGAGCAGTAGACTGCTTCTGTTACATTCCATTATTTTACGAAATTAACTTTCATGGAAGAGCCTGAGAAACATATCATGACTGTTACTATATTTTGCCATTGCTACCAAGTGCTAATAACTTCTTTTCCCCAAGTTCAACTGTGCTGAAGAAACCAGCTGTATCTCAAATGGCCCTGTCTCCCTGTCCTAAACAGGACACTTCTCATCTCTTTCCTTTTGTACATTTCCAGCCTTATGGCTCATTTAAAAAACAACTGTTTGCTTCTGATCTCCGAGGCCTCTTCAGCAGGAGTTTCCAGGAAGCGTATGATGATCATTTCTGTAGTGCACCAACCCTGGGGAAGATGCAGTGATGGGACGTGATGCTCTCCACCAGGTGTGCTGCCAGCTCCATGTTAGATTTCCCCATGCTTCTAAAAGCTGACAACTCCAGATTGTTAGCATCACTTTTTGTCAGTTTTCAAATGGCCTTCTCATTTCTTGACACTGATACTGTCTGAGCTTCTTCAAAATTATAAAAGAGGGAAAAAACCGTCTGGAGAAAGTTTGGCTTTCTGCAATTGGAAGGCATGATGACACCTTTGAGAGTGATGGCCCTTACTGATCTTGCTTTTAAAAAGTGGAAATTATTAGAAGATGAAATACACCAAGTCTACATGGACTTGTCAACTGGCAAATTATTTTCCATTATCTCATATTCACATTCTTGTGTTTCTCTGAATAACGGCTGGAGAGTTTGAGGAACCCCTCAACCTTTGGTCAGATGTCTCAGCTTGGTCTGTGTCCGTGGCTGCCTAATCAGAAAAACTGACCCTTAAGTCACATCACTCATGGCAGATGCATAGCCAGGATTAATCTAATCAAGAGTTACAGCTGGACTGATCTTTGCTGCAGAACCTATAGATTAAATCACATCTACCCCAATGTTTCAAGAACATTTTGGAAGTTGAGGAAAAAAAGCAAAGCAAAACAAACAAAAAAATTCCAAAGCAGACCTGGTATATTTCATATTGTAATAATTTCCACTTTTATTTATTAATTATTTTTTAAATTTACTTATTTGACTGTGCCAGGTGTTAGCTGTAGCACATGGCATCTTTGATCTTAGTTGTGGCATGTGGGATCTAGTTCCCTGATCAGGGATGGAACCTGGGGCCCCTGCATTGGGAGAGCTGTGTCTTAAACACTGGACCACCAGGGAAGTCCCAATTTCCACTTTTTAAAAGGAAGATCAACAAGAGCCACCACTCTGAAACAACATGTGCTTTCCAACTCCCCAAACCAAACTTTCTCTAGATGACTTTTATAAATTTGAAGAAGCTTAGACAGTATCAGGGTCAAAACAAAGTGTTGAATTTGTGGTTACTAAGATGCTGTGGCAGAGACTACCAGTTCTAGGGCTACCCTACCATTATTTCACTCTTTCCTCCTTAGTGCCTGTGTGCATGCTAAGTCTCTTTAGTCATGGTCGACTCTTTGCCATCCTATGGACTGTGGCCCACCAGGCTCCTCTGTCCATGGGATTCTCCAGGCAAGAATACTGGAGTGGGTTGCCGTTTTCCTCCTCCAATGGATCTTTCTGATCCAGGGATCGAAACTGAGTCTCCTGCGGCTCCTGCATTGATGGTGGATTCTTTACCACTGAGCCACCAGGGAAGCCTTTCCTCCTTAGTAGTATATATCTAATCTTCAAATTTGGGCACACTGCTGTCTAGAACAGAAGACATCCTAGCCTTATTTGCAATTATCTGTAGCCATGTGATTAAGTTCAAGGCAATAAGATATAAGACAAGGTGAGAAAGTAGCCACACTTTTAAGTTGATGCTGCCTAAGGAGAGCTGACCCAACCGGAATGAGCCCCTCTTGCCCTTTCTTCCAGCATGCAGTATGGATATAAGCGGTGGTAATTTTAGCAGATGTCTTAGACCATGAGGTGGCCATGAAAATGAAAGGCATGCACCAAGATGGCAGGGCAGAATTCTAGGAGCCTGGGTCCCAGATGACCTCATAGAACTACCACCCAGTCCTGGACTGTGGATCAAGTCTGGCTGCTATCTTGCTTATGTCACAGTTGTGTGTGTGTGTGTGTGCGTGCGTGTGTGTGTGTGTGTGGCAGGGGGCGGGGGTGTGTGTGTGCGACATTCTGTTCTTCTCAGCTGAATCCAATCACAACCAAGAAAATGCTCTGTTAGGCTTTGTTTGTGTCTGGCGCTACTGGTCAAACTGGTCTAGCAAATTTCTAGGTTTACATCTCTGTGATAGATGACCAGTGTTTGCAAAATTAAATTAAATTGACATAAATTAATGCCCCGAAAGTGGCTGACACCAGAGCCAAAGCCCACTAGGGCAGCCCTTTGTTATGAGGATGACTAACTTGGTGATTAACCTCAAGCCTTCCTGTGTACCCAGAGCTCCATCTTCGGGTATTTCAAGCTGTTCCTCCAGTTCTGTGACTCATTCAGATCCAATGCTTCTCCATTATACCATAAATACTTGTTTGCCTTCCTTTGTTTTCTATTAGGGCTGTGAGTCGTCAAGCACAGGAATGAGGACTCATTCATATTTGTATTTCCAGTATTTGGTATTACAGTTGGCAAATGCTTGTTGAAGGAAAACATTAGTGCCTCACTAACTGTAACATTTTCAGTCCATGAAAGCATTTTAGAAATTGTAAAACACAAATAAGCTCTAAGAAAAACCAACTTTCATCAACATGTTTGAGTTAGTGAATCTGGGTTTCCAGAGACCCACTGAGGTTAATGGGAATGGCCATATTCCCTCAATCTTAAATTTTAAGTTTTCTGAAATGAGGTTGTGTCTTATAATAAATACATACATTTAATGGAGTATCTCTCCTTACTACCTAAAGTTATCAAATTGATGCCATGTCTTAGAATACATGGTGTCTTAGAATTGAGGAAATATTTCTACTTTGGTCCACAGACTTCGAGGATCCCTGAGAGTCTTCCAAGGAGGTCTGTGAGGTCAAAACTGTTCTTAATACTATTTGCTTTTTGTACTTTCTTATGAGTATACAGTGGAGTTTTCTGGAAGGTGCCTGAGGCTACTATAGCTTTATGTTTAAAAAATTTACACTTTTAATTTCTAATAAGATAAATATTAATAGATAAAACCCACACAGAGAAAACCTCTTTGAAGTCTCCAGCAATTTTTAGAAGGGTCGAGGGGTCCTGACACAAAAAGAGCTTGAGAATAGGAAAGAGTGAATGAAACCACTCTGTTACATGAGAGTTTCATTCACACTTATTAAGAAAAAAGTACATATCTCTTCCAAGATGGTTCCTGTGGCCATGAGCTCAGTCCAAAAGCACAATGACAGAGTGGCTGAAAAATCTCTCCTTCCTCTAGAGACCCAAGGCCTGATGGGTGCTATAAAAGTTTGTTCTTAGAGGCTCCCTCAGAGCAATCAGCACGTGCACACTCTGTATGAGTCTGCTGTGTAATTGCCACTACCTCATCTTAATAACAGGCATAATTGCTCTGAGTTTCCGTCACCCTTTCTTGCATCTCCTCTCTGAAGCCTCAATTTTAGAAATGGCACTTGTGAATACACAAAATGTTTAACCACTTCCAGTTTTCAATTTACAGTCAAAGTCATCTATCAGCAGGAGATGAAGGCCCAGTGTGAAAACTACAGAATGTCCTTCAGACTCCACAGCTAATTTGTTTGTAAATTTGATTGTTATTGTAACAAGAACATATTGTACATGATGCTACTTGCCAATTTACTATTTGTATCTCTCTGTTTCTTGGGTTTTATCATTAGAGTCAAAGAACTTAACCCCTTCAGCACTTCTGTGAGTGGGGAGAGGAACGTGAAAGCTTTACCGTTTTTGTGTGTGTGTGTGTGTGTGTGAGTTTTTATTTCAATTCAATTTTATATGTATTTCTTTTGTTGTTGTTGTTATCAAAAAATAACTTTTTGGGATATGGACCACTTTTAAAGGCTTTATTGAATCTATCACAATATGGCTTCTGTTTTATGCTTTGGTTTCTTGACTGTGAGGCATGTGGGATCTTAGCTCCTCCGCCAGGGATCAAACTGACATTGGAAGTCAGTTCGCATTGGAAGGCAAAGTCTTAACCACTGGATTGTCAGGCAATTCCCTATATGTATCTTAAACTCCCTGGTGGCTCAGATGGTAAAGAATCTGCCCTGCAGTGCAGGAGACCTGGGTTCAATCCGTGGGTTGGGAAGATTCCCTGGAGAAGGGAATGGCTATCCACTCCAGTATTCTTGCCTGGGAAATCCCATGGATAGAGGAGCCTGGCGGGCTACAGTCCATGGGGTTACAAAGAGTTGGACATGACTGAGTGACTAATGCTTTCACTTTTTCATCTTAAATTCCCACTATATATTCAGCACTGTGGGAGATACACACATTGAAGGGGAGACAACCAGAGAACAGTCCAAGGTAACATGAAATCCCCCGTGAGACCAGGTGATAAGACCATGCATTCAGAGAGAATTTAGAGTAAGGAGAAGACCACTGTAGGTCTTCATACAGTGGAGGTAGGGCTTACATCCTCCTGAGAGCCAAGGCTTTGCCTACCTGTAGGACCCAGGGACTTTGAAGAAGCCCCTGGAATCATTCTGTAGCATTTCTTCCTGTTGAGCAGTTGCAGAAACGTGTCTGTTGCAGGTTGTTAATATTATAGAATTGGCTCGACAGGATAGACCAAGCTTCCAATTCCCTTTGGCACCTAAAGCAATTTACAGGCCAGAAGTATGACTGCATGGCTTTTATGAAATGGCCTGATTTCATTGATCAGCCACTTGGAGATTATGTTTTCATTTCTGTAGCTACTGCTAACCCTGCTTTCCGGTATAATATTTCAGGAAGGAACTATTAAAACATTTCACCATGGCAATGTTTAGAAGTGGGCAGGGTTCTAAAGGGGAAGAGAAATATCACAAGTCATGATTGCTCTACTCAAAAGTTCATTTCAAGTTAGACTAGAATTCCACAGATTGTGTCTCATCTTAACTCGGTAATGTTTCCAAATGATAAGGACACTAATAAGAACAGATGGCCTAATGAACATTTAGAGGGAAGATTTAACTGGTCTTATTTTCATTAGGCCTCCAGTGCGCTTCCGGGTTTTGCCCACCACTTCCCTGTGTGTAATACAAAACAGCACGTCTTCAACAGATGGCCCAGCTCAGGCTCATGCTTCCAGAACTCTGGAGACTGGCCACCTGACCGCTTACCATGTGTACAGAATCATTTAAGGAAGCAGACAGGCTACAGACTTGAGCCTGAACAAAAGCAAAAAATAGTGATGACCCGAGCTTCAACAAGAGGGGAGTCAGTCACTCTCACAAACACATTGAGCAGCTCTGGTTGAGGACTCCCCATAACGGCTTCTTATGGATTCCCAGCAATGATGAAATCCTCTGTGGCAAACAGTCCACTCTAATTAATGTTTCCTCCAAACTGTAGCCACATCTGAGTGACTCCAGCAGGAACAATGACATGGAAATCTAACACCTCATTGCACAGTGTGCTAGTGAGCGATCAGCTTGCAGCCCCAGACTCACCCCTTTAACGGCACTGCTCTGTGATACTGGGGTTGGGACTCTGCAAACTCCATTTCTTTTCTTTTTTTTTTCCCCCAGCTGGCTTTTTGATAGATCCTGCCAATGTGGGAGCTAAAGGAATTCTGCTGTAACTGTAGCCCTTCCTACTGAGCGGCAGTAACTGGCTGCACTTTCCATACTCACATCAGCCTCATCACACGCCCTCAGAGTGACCAGAAGCAGCCCAAAGCAGTGGCATCCTCTTCTCAGAGGAGTAGGTACCACTTCAATGGATCAAGTCCTCCCTCATCTCAGTATTCTTGCCTGGAGAATCCCATGGAGAGAGGAGCCTGGTGGGCTACAATCCATGGGGTTGCAAAGAGTCAGACATGACTGAAATGACTTAGCACGCACACATATAGCCCTCTTGGTTCTGACAATTTCAACCCCTTCCTCTGTTTCCACAGCCCTAGAGGTGGTGGCTGCAGGTATTCTCTCTCTTGTTTTGCAACCCCCTAACACCTGTGCAGCCCATTCCCTCTATTCAATTTCCTTCTGTTAAAATGACTAATGTGCTTTCTGTTTTTCTGACTGGATCTTTAGAGATATTCACAGCATCAGCTCATATACAAGGACAGAGGAAGAGCAATACCCACTGCAGGACACTGGTCATAGAAAACTAGTAAAATTGAGCCAGAACCAGCAAAGACTCTGGTACTGAGAGAATTTCTTAGTCACTAGCATCCTTGGTTTATCTCCTGGTCTGTGAACCTGCCATTTCCAGAAAATATCTACATAAAATAAACCCACTGTGTGTGGACTTGAATGAAGTTGGTTGTGACTGACTTTAACCAGGGCTTCTCTGACTCTCAGGAACTGCCATGTTGATGCCCTTGTTGCTGAAAAGCTTCTCACTCTTGTGATTTTTGAGGATGATTTCATGATGGATCATTCTACTCTCCCATACATCTTTTGAAGACACAGTTCGTACTTAACGGTTCATAAAGTGGGCCCATGACAATATTTCCTGTGTGCTTAGAATTTACTTATAAATAATAATACATTGGGCATTTACTACTAAATATCTTTTATATTCTCTCTTGCTGTATCCTTGTCAGAAATTGGGATTGTTCCTTCAGAATCCTTTTCCCCTTGATTTGGAATGGGAATGTATTCTGAGGTGGCCCAAATGCACACCTAGTCGGCTGATGCATCTCAAGAAAAACATCTCTCAGCAGGTGCGGCCTCTTTGTAAGTGTATTATACCAGTCGTTCCCAGTCATTTTGGTGCCGGGGACTGGTTTCATGGAAAACAAATTTTCCATGGACTGCAGGGAGGGGGATGGTTTCTGGATGATTCAAGAACATTACATTCATTGTGTATTTATTTCTATTATTATGACATCAGCTCCACCTCAGATCATCAGGCATTAGATCTCGGATGTTGGGGACCCTTGTTTTATAACCTCACGTGTTCACTTTTGCAAATATACTAACTTTTGCATGAAAGGATGACACTACTGATGACAGCCAACAGAACTTTCTCTTTGAATTGTGCTTCCATTTAATAAAGATGTGTTGGCACTGATTCAGGCACTTTCCCCTCCCAAAGTTAATAGAGAGTAAGTCTACTTTTATTTTTTAAATTTTTTTGTAAGTCTACTTTTAAAGATAAAGTCTGAACGATAGGCCAATAGGCTCACATTGGGACTCGGTCCAAGGTGTTGGCCATATAAGCCCTAGATACTCACCACTGAATTTGCCAACCAAATATTTCTGCATCTTAGAGAGTTTCAGGTTTATTTCAGGTCATGGCGCCTGCCAGGCAAAATGTGTGTAAGACTGAGTGGTTCAAACGTAGTTTGCAAGCTTTGCATCTTGTGACTCTCTCTGAATTTTGAAGATGCTTTCCCTCTGGTGCTTAATAGTTTTAATAAGAGCTAACATGCCATTGTCCTTTGTGTGGAAAGAGGACACTGCTAAGGGAGTTTTATTTATGGGATAAATTATGTTTTCGATATAGCATTGAGCACGGTACTTGACTTTTATTTTAAGGGCTCTGACAACTCTGGCTATTTGCTTGTGTGCAGACATTTCAGCAGAATTTGGCTGTGCTGGAGTTGAAGATGTTGGCCTGCTGTTCTTTATTTCTTATGTAAACAACCACGTGTTCACTTTGGAGGGAGCAATAATGCAAATATCTCAGGTAATAGCTTATTCTACCCCGGTTATGATTTTACCTAAGAGAATTAAAGTGCAGTTAAAAAAAAAAAGAGTTTGAATGAATTTGGAGAAGGGAAATGATTGATATTTAAAGGAACTCTGTGGAGAATTTTACTGTAAAGCTTCTCTCAGTTTATAATTTTGTTAAATTTGGGTTTTTACACATTTGAATTTTTCAAATTGATTGACATGCTTTGGAACCTGAATATCTTGATAAAAAAGAAAAAGATAAAGCAACTCACAGACTAAGCTTGCTTCAAAAATCCTAGGACACTGCTGTCTTTCTTATTATGAATATATCAGCCTCATAACTTCTTTCCTTTTGATTTTCCACTTACCTGGGGGCCTTTCTTTTGTCTTGGGAGAGTCATATCCTTCGTGTTGACCTAGATAAACTATGTCTTCCTACTTATGTACTTTCATATTAAATTTTTTGTGTGAAATTGACCCACGTAGAATGGCCATCCACTGAATGAGCTGCTCTTTTACCTCCTGATTTCAAAGCTGGAAGATGATCTAAAACCTCTACATCTCAAAGTCACAGATGTATGACACTCATACTACATCCCAACCGTAGCTCCACAGTCAGTGAGACCCTTCTTGAAAGTAGAAAGAAAATGAAGGATTTGGGGCACCATTCAATGACTAGCGTAAACATGCTTTAAGTGATCTAGATAGAGCTTTTCATATCAGCATTAGGCAGATAAAACATTCTGTGAAGGTCACAGCAGATTAAGAGCCATCTCTGGAGCATATGCTTGCTACAGGCCATCAAACTCATCTACAAGTATTTGCATGGCTCTCTGAGAAGGTCCACCTATGTACAAAGGACAAAAGGGAAGATTATACAGTTTCTATAGCAGTTCCAAACTTCTTGGCCCTTTGAAAACATCTTGGTTCTGTAAATGATCTGTTCAATTTTCTATTCTGTGAATGGAAGGTCAAATACTACAGCCAGTGCTGCTGCTGTTTCTCCTCCTGCTAATTCATTGAGCACTTATGAGTCACGTACTTTGCTAAGTGATTTTTTTTTTGGCTGTGTTCTGAGGCATGTGGGATAGATAGTTTCCCAACCAGGGATCAAACCCACATCCCCTTTATTGGAAGGCAGAGTTGTAATCATTGGATCGCTGGGGAAGTCCTGCTAAGTAGGTGATCTTTTAAAAATATATTATCTCATTTAGTCCTCACAACTTTCTTATAGAGAAAAACATCATTATCATCCCCACTGACAGGTACAGAATTTCCCCCAGAGGGACACATCCAGCAAGTGGTGGAGCTGGGACCCAAATCCATGTGGTCTGTGTTCCCACACAGTCTACTTTACTGACTTCTAATATGAACTTTTATTATGAAGGAGAGTCTACCCTCAAGGCCTGATTTTGTCTCTTGCACCCTGTATTAAAGGATTAGAGAAAAGTTTGGCTCTCTTTTTGCAGTTTCAGAAGGTGTTTTCCTGCATTGGACAGAGCAAGGAGAGTAGCTTTGGACTGAGTGAGCAATAAATAACATTATCCAGGAATGCATTTAAATTAGCGACTGAAAACCACAGATACTACAAAATCAGAAGAATGACCTTGCAGACTTTTTTGTTCTTGTGTCCTCCCATTTTAACAAGTGCATGATGAATCAACAGAAAATATTTCCTGAAGATGCCAATTAACACCTTACATCATCCCTTATATTTGTAAAGCAGTTCATACTTTCCAAGTGCTTTTATATATAAAAAAAAAGCGATGTCACTTAATCAACAATTGGGTCATTTATTGAATTAGCCTTCATAAGGAGGAATAATTAACTGGCTTTAAAATTCTACTGTCTGTTTTCCAAGTGTAGTGCTGAATCTGAAATGACAGAATCTGAAATGACAGCAACTTCTTTGGGGTCAAGAAGTAGACAAAGACAATTTAATTTTTTAAAATATATTGCCATATTTCAAAGGACAACAGAATAAATGATTCAAAAATAGATGTTCTCTTCTTCAAATATAGAGATGGCAACTAAAAACATTGTTTATTTTGCACTATTATGTAATTTTCAGCCACAAATGCTAATGGATCATTCCTTTATAGGTGAGTAATATGAAAAGCCTCTAGGGACTCCTACAGTCAACTTTTTTTTAAAAAATGGTTCTTAGTGCTGTTTGATTCTGTCAGATCAGAATCTGAACAACATTAACATTAACTGTCATCTCATGCTGTGTGATAGCATAATTTGATTGCTGTATAGATGGAGGGTTGTGAAACCTTTCCACTCACCTAACTGATGGTGCAAAGGGAAATATAAAACCCAAGGTTACATGTAATGCCACATGACCTCTCTCTTCACTTCTGATCAAGACCAACATTTTACAATTGCAAGTGCCTTTCCAAAAACAAAGTTCTTTCATATTTGTTTTCTTGTTTAACTATCCCAATAGCCTTAGGAGACAAGGCAGGGTTTTATCTCACTTCCTAATGTTGAGGAAGCGCAGACACAGAGACCTTAAGTAACTTGCTTGAGGTTGCACTGCTAATAAATGGCAGAATCTGGACTCACACCTGGGACTGTCTATGTTCTCTCTACTAGACACGCTCCCGTAGGCAAAGGGAAGTCGGTGGTTAGGGAATCGTCCAGAGAACTTTAGTAAAATATCCCCTAGTACTCTTGAAGATGTGAATGATTGTTCCAAGGTTATAAACGTGTTTTTTAAAAATAATTTTATGTTTTTATTTTTGTCTGTGCTGGTCTCTGTTGTTGCCCACGGGCTACTCTCTAGTTGCGGTGTGCAGGTTTCTCATGGGGGTTGCTTCTCTTGCTGTGGAGCACAGGCTCTAAGATGCAAGGGCTTCAGGAGTTGAGGCACATGGGCACAGTAGTTGTGGCTCCTGGGCTCTAGAGCACACGCTCAGAAGTTGTGGCTCACGGGCGTAGTTGCTCCTCAGCATGTGGGATCTTCCCAGATCAGGGATTGAACCTGTCTCCTGCATTGGTAGGCAGTCTCTTTACCACTGAGCCACCAAGGAATCCCTTATAAATGCATCTGACAAGAAGTTTGCTCATTTTTATTCAACAGTCATCAGTCTCTAAATACTTTCACATTTAAAGTTATTGATATATTGAGCTCTTCGAGAACAGTGTGGCTAATAATTGGTGTAGACTGGGCTCCCTCTTTACTGTAGAGGATAGCACTACCCCCTGCCCCCATTTCTACATTCACACATGAGCCTTTGGATCCATGGGAGGGACTGGCTATGACTGACACGGATTGACAGGGCGCATGTGGCTCAAGTGAATAGAGCAGGACATTGCTGATTTAGGATGTTTACATCTGGACTGCTGCAACAGCCAATGGCTGATCAGTAAGACTGCTGCACTTCTTATGCTGTCCAGGCATGACAATAGGGAAAGAAAGTGAGAAAATCCATCGGAGGTTTGGTTGGTATGAGTTTATCATTATTATTATAATACCCCCTACACATAACATTAAATTTACTGTCTTAATCATGCTTAAACACAGTTCAGTTGTGTTAGATATATTCATATTTTTGTGCAACAGATCTCTAGAGCTTTTTCATCTTGCAATAAGGACACTCTAAACTTTAATTTCCTCTCCTCATTCCCCTTGGTATCCACATTGCTACTTTCTGTTCCTATGATTTTTTTTACTACTTTAGATATTTCATATGAGTGGACTCACTCAGTATTTGTCTTTTTGTGACTGGCTTATTTCATTTTGCATGTCCTCAAGGTTCATCCATATTGTAGGATGTGACAAGGTTTCCTCCTTTTTAAAGGCTATATAATATTCCCTTGGATGTATGCACCAGATTTTCAGATCCTGATATGAGTTGTAATGCCATCCAGTGCATTAGTCGGTGGCCACTATAGAAGTGGTTGATTCAGGAACTTCCCTGGCAGTCCAGTGGTTAACGCTCCCTGCTTCCACTGCAGGGGACACACGTTTGATCCCTGTTGAAGGAACTATGATCCCACATATCACATGGTGTGGCCACACACAAAAAGTGGTTGATGTAGTTTTTAAACTAACTGTAACCAAATATGATGAAGTAAATGGTTGGCACAAGGGCCAGCAAATAGTGGTTTCATTTTATTGGTTTGGCCAAAAAGTTCGTTCGGGTAAGGTGTGCTGGAAAAACCTGAACGAACTTTTTGGCCAACTACACCCTGGGCCTTGTTAATCTGCCCTTTGAGCCATTCTCTATTCCCTAAACTTCTCTTATCTATTTGGTCACCTCTCTTTTATCCCCCAGAGAAGGCAATGGCACCCCACTCCAGTACTCTTGCCTGGAAAATCCCATGGATGGAGGAGCCTGGTAGGCTGCAGTCCATGGGGTCGCTGAGGGTCGGACATGACTGAGCGACTTCACTTTCACTTTTCACTTTCATGCATGGGAGAAGGAAATGGCAACCCACTCCAGTGTTCTTGCCTGGAGAATCCCAGGGACGGGGGCGCCTGGTGGGCTGCCGGTGGCACAGAGTTGGACACGACTGAAGTGACTTAGCAGCTTAGCAGCTTTTATTCCCACCCAGCTGTCCCTGCTGCCCACTGGTCTTGCTGGCTCTGGATAGAGGTGCTTATATATGTTTCAGAAAACTTGCTTACATCTTCCCTGTGTTGCCGTTTATCTGAAGCACTACTCCTTCCTTTTACTACATGTCCCTAGTCTGAATTCTCTGCAGCATGGCCACAGACTTTTTCTTGGCTCTGAGTATAAGATAGGTTCTATAGTCATTGAAGCATTGGGAGGGTGTGTTGGGGGTGGAGGTGGTGAGATTTTCATCTCTGGTGGCAAGAACTTTTAAAATAAACTTTCTTTTTTCCCTCCCCTGGGAAATCCCTTTATTCAAGCAAACTTGTTATAATTCAGATTTTTCTTGATTCCCTACGGAGCTTCACAAAATTCAGAAGTCTGTCCCTGCAGGGAATTTCACTTATAATGGCCTTCATTCCAAAGATCTAATTCTGTTCTCTTTCAGTGTGCACATGGAGAGTGATGGAAGTGCACAAAGAAAGCCAGTAACCCCTGAAGAACTTGAGTTTCAATATCATCTGTATCACTCAGGATGATGGAGGCTATTCTGTAGACATGAAAGGGTTGGCAGGGGACTGAAGAAGAGACAATGAGAGATATTAGGCAAGAGTTTAAAAAGGGGAAAGGAAGGTGCCTTTTTTGTACTAAAGCTACTGTTTCTTTTCTTTGTTCTCCCTGGATTGCTGTAACTTTTCATGCCTCCATGTTATTATATGTAGTTTTTCGAACAACAGAAAATGCTGAATCCACTTGTACAAAATTGAATTGACATGTAGATTTTGAAGAGGAGGCTTTATGATTCCCTTCTATCCAGTTGTGGTTAGTTTATCTGAAACTTGCAAAAAAAATTGAAAGAAAAATAGAAAATAGCTTTTTTTCAGGCACATAGAGAGCTGAAGACTACCAGGGAGGCAAAGTTTTGAGGCTTGGGGCAGGTGGTATAATGCTGACGGATGAGAGAGAGGTAAGTTTTGCTTTCTTTGTTAAAGAGAATGGCCACAAAGAACACTGATTCTAAGTTCCTAAAGTCCAAGATGGGTGCAGGGATTTTGGAAAGGCATCAGATTCTTTCAATTCTTTACATTGAGTTCAAGTTTTTCTGGACAGAAAGAATTACCTCTTAGAACTTGCAAATGAGTTTTTAGAGCAAGTTTTTATGAGTAATACTGGGCAGCAGAAGGTGTGCTGGAAGATTACAGGTCATTACACATAGGTCTGACTTCAAGAAGAATCCAAAGATGGGCTCCACAAACTGCAAGGAGGGGACCTGATGTTGCTTTCAGTTCAGTTCAGTTCAGTCACTCAGTCCTGTCTGACTCTTTGCCACCCCATGAACTGCAGCATGCCAGGCCTCCCTGTCTATCACCAACTCCCGGAGTTCACCCAAACTCATGTGCATCGAGTCGGTGATGCCTTCCAGCAATCTCATCCTCTGTCATCCCCTTCTCTTCCTGCCCCCAATCCCTCCCAGCATCAGGGTCTTTTCCAATGAGTCAACTCTTTGCATGAGGTGGCCAAAGTACTGGAGTTTCAGCTTCAGCATCAGTCCTTCCAATGAACACCCAGGACTGGTCTCCTTTAGGATGGACTGGTTGGATCTCCTTGCAGTCCAAGGGACTCTCAAGAGTCTTCTCCAGCACCACAGTTCAAAAGCATCAATGCTTCAGTGCTCAGCTTTCTTCACAGTCCAACTCTCACATCCATACATGACTACTGGAAAAACCATAGCCTTGACTAGATGGACCTTTGTTGGCAAAGTAATATCTCTGCTTTTTAATATGCTATCTAGGTTGGTCATAACTTTCCTTCCAAGGATGCTGCTGTAGGAAAGCATTATTAAACAGTTTTTTTCTTAGTTCTTAGATGAGGAAGTGGTGTTTTTGGATACTATGACTCAAATTATGTCAAGGGATTCTAATTTCCTTTCTCTCTCTCTTTTTTTTTTTAAATAAAGTTGCTTCTTTTAAAAAACAAATTCATTCTTGACTGTGCTGGGTCTTTGTTGCTGCATGCCAGCTTTCCCTAGTTGTCCTCCAGTTGCGGTGCTCAGGCTTCTCACTGTGGTGGCCTCTCCTACTGTGGAGCTTGGGCTCTAGAGCACATGGGCTCAGTAGCTGTGGCTCGTGGGCTTAGTTGCCCTGCAGCGTGTGGAATCTTTCTGGGCCAGGAACTGAACCTGTGTCCCCTGCATTGGCAGGTGGATTCTCAACCACTGGATGACCAGGGAAGTCCTCTTATTTCCTTTTAAACAGAGTTACCAACTTGGTAAGGTTTCTTATGATACCTTTGTGGACAAGTTAGGGGAAATATGGGTGAGGGTAGTGGCTTTCAAGCTTGTTTTGACTATGACCTCAGTAAGAATTATATTTTACACTATTGTTCAGGATGTACAACTGAAATAAGTTTTATGAAACAATACTTACTTACACTTACCATAAATGATGCACTCTGAATTTTTTGGTTATATTTCATTTTTCTTAAGAACTAGTCATAGGCCATCATATTGATTTCCTGATCTACTATGAATTATACCCTATAGGTGATAGTTCAAACAGATGGGTTCACAATCTAAGAGATAACTAGTGAAGTGGTGCCACAATTTCCTTGGTCTATCTATCCATAAATTTCATCATGGATGAAGACACAGAAAGCATTCAGATCTATAGGTGACACAAGGCTAGGAAGGGTAGTGAAGATACTGGATGGTAGCAGAAAACAAAGATGAGGACTGAATCTAATGAGCTGGAATTGAATACAAACTAACATATGATCCTGTATTATGATGCATGTGTAGTAAAAGTAAGTATTATTTCCTGAAATTTTTATTTCAATTTATATCCTGAACAATAGTGTAAAATATAATTATCAGTGAGGGTTACAGTCAAAACAAGCAAATAATCAAGTCTGTAAGTACAGGGTGAGGAGATGGGGATGAGAGACATGTGAATTTTTAGTCCTCTATAATCATGTGTTTGCATGCATGCTCAGTCATGCCCAACTCTTTGCAACCCCAAGGACTGTAGCCCACCCACCAGGCTCCTCTGTCCATGGAATTTTCCAGGCAAGAATAGTGAAGTGGGTTGCCATTTCTTTCTCCAGGGTACTTCCCCAACTCAGGGATCAAACCCACGTCTCCTAAGTCTTCTGCATTGGCAGGTAGATTCTTTACCATTGTGCCATCTGGGAAGTCCCTCTATAATCACAACGTATGTCAAAAGTGACCAAAAATCCAACACATCTTTGACTGTGGTTTCTTAACCTGTGCTTTTTATTTCCCTAACATTTTTCAAAAGTGACTTGGGGGTCTCCATACAAAGTCCTACTGTATGGGAGTGAGTTTGAATAGAGAAGGTTCTAGGATACTACTTGTTTGAATCTGCTGTTGGCACCAGTTTTATAAATGGGGACTTCTTTTGTTTGAAGTAACTGCTCTTTGGCAAAACCTTTTGAAAACCCCCAGGCAAAATGAACAGAAACAGAGAGTAGAGAAAAAGTGTTATGACAGTCACCATTTTACCTCGGACTGAGTCAGAACACATCTGGATTATTTTATTCATTTCTGGAAGCCTCACTTGCAAAGAGATATAGATAAATGAGAACACATTCAGAGAAGAGTGAGGAGAATGCTGAAGGAAACAATACCGTGGCAAGTGAAGTGTTGTTCAATGAACCAGGGATGTGACTTAGGAGGTCTGAGAGAGTTGATCACATGCACCGAGAAGGCTGTCAGGTGGAAAAAAGTGGTTTGATATAGTAGTTTGGTGAAAAGAACGTGAACTTTGGAATCAGGTCGACCAGGTTCAAATTTTAACTCTGCCACTGATCGGTTGTATGACCTTCACTACGTTTCTCAACTCCTCTGAACCTTGCTTTTCATGTTGATTAAAAATAGAGGAACATAATACTTCTCGTGAAAAATTGCCATGAGGATTAAAGAAGATAATATATATGAAAGCACTAAGCATAGTACTTGGTTCAAAAATATATTTATTTCCTAGAAGACAGATTAAATTCATACCACAAGGCCTAAAGAGTTGCAGTAAAGGCTAGATGGTGAAAATTAAAGGAAGATTAAAAAGTTAATGTTAAAGGGATCCCAGAAGAGGTTTCCATCAGTCAGAGACATTCGATGGAGAAAGAGTTTCCTATCCCAAGAGGCATTTGAGGAGAGGCTGGCTTAATATTCTATTAATAATCTCACAATAATCTCACTATTACTGAATTGTGAGAATATTCTGGAGGGAATGACTGGGGAGAGGAGGAGAATTCCCAGTAGATTAGCTCAATAGATTGAATGCGTGGGATCAAGGTTGTTTCCTCCAAAGAACCAGATACTGTTCTTCTTTCATAACCAAGGACCATGAACCTCCTTCCACTTGTTAGGCCCATTAGACAAGTGCATGCTTTGGGGAACCACTCTGTAGTATGAAGATGATCCAACAAGCATACAGAGAGGACTGGTTACGTCCTGGATACTCAAACACCTCAAAGTGTGCACATCATGGACAGTGGGTAAACAGGATTATCTGCCTACAAGAGGCCTAGATTGCCTGTGTATCTTCTCTTGGGTTGGTTTGGGGGAGAGCATTAGGCTGGATCCAAGGAGCAAATCAACTCTCAAATTTGTTATCGCACCAAGAGACTTGGTCTAACTCCCAATTCCGTTCTAGTCGGGCACGAGATGGAAGTGAGTTATCAGAGCTAGATGATTCAGCAGCAGCAATGGAAATAAAGAGCCTGATCTCTTCATAATCAACTCATCTCCTGAAGTGAAAGGCCTGGTTGTTTACAGCAGTGCTTACAATGGGCAGTTATGCTTCAGAGTTTATACTGAGAGTTCAGTTTCGCATTTCAGTAAATCAGAAAAAGGATATTGATTTTGAACAAATGGCTGATTTTATTGTCAAAGCAAATTTCATTTCTTGAGATGATTAGATTTTATTAAACTATTGCCTAAAGTGCCACTAAATAAACAGCATCTTCCTCAACCAAATGACATTTGTCACCCACTAAATACAATGATACCTAGTCATCTCCAGTTGTCACTGAAAATGTAGAAGTGGGGAAACTTCACATGGGAGTCAGAAGGCTTGTGCTCAGATCTTGGCTGTATCACTTAATGACTCTGTGCTCATATACAATACGTCATCCTTCTGACTACTAGTTTTCTTCTCTATAGATGGGGGATAATTACACCTACCTCCTAAGGCTGGTGGAGACAAAATGGAACAGTGTGAATAAGATGCTTAGCATAGTTCCTGGCACATAGTAAGTTCTCAATAAGTGGTAGCAGGTATTATTAGAATTATTAGAGGGAGGACATTCATTATCTTCTGAGGACTGATTCTTTCTAGGGGTTCAGGTTTGTCTCAGAGAAGTACAGAATACCAACGCATCACCTCAGATTCCAGAGGTACTCTGCTAGCATGAATGGGACTTCCCTTGTTGGGGACCTTTTTCTTTTTTGCGGGATCTTAGTTCACCAACCAGGGATTGAAACTGGGCTCCAGGCAGTGAAAGCATGGATCTTAACCACTGGACTTCCAGGGTTAAGTCCCAGGACCTTTTGGTTTTGAAATATAGGAAAAGTAACAAGGAACTTTGCATTTGGGTTATATTTCTGTAGAGAAACATTCAAGATATTGTAAAGGATCTTCAGCAAACAGCTGATCCATCTTCCTGAATCCAGAGAGGTATGTATTCCAAGTGTTCATAGATGATTGCTATCCAACATTTGCCTTAAAAGTTTCAAAAGGTGGTAATTCTATAAAGTCTTTCGATAATGTATGATGCTGCCACATAGTCTTAGAATCAGTAAGCTCTTCATGAGGTCTGATTCAAATCTTCATGCTGCAGTCAGGCCTCTCTTTTCTCTCCTGCCTGTGCCTGTCAGCAGAATCTGTGTGCTTTCATTTAGACATCTGTCTCCACCCTCACCCATCAATATATTTTGATTTACTGAAATATAAAACTGAGAACTGTGTAAGCTCAGCTGGATCACTGTAAGTACCACTATAAACAACTGGGGCTTTCCTCTTGGAAGGTGTTATGAAGCTCCCTACTCAGCTTTCTTCCCTTAGCTCAACACAGCCCATGTGCTTAAGTAAAGTCACGCTAAACCTAAGCCCCCGATCTGCCACCACTGTCAAAACAGACAGGGGAGGCTCTGGCCACAAAGGATGAGCCGTGCCACATGCTGGCTTCCTCCTGGTTGACACTCTGACCCAGAGGATTTCCTTCAGTGTCTTCCAGCTTTCGTCTACCTGTACCGCACCTGGGTTCTTACTTGCACGCACCTGGGAGCTGGTTTGTTTCAATGCCAAATCCTCCTCTTATGAGCCCAACATCTCAAAAGAGTGATCTATTTTCACTTTCTTCATTTCCTCACCTCCCACTCTAACACTGCCATCCAACTCCAATTAATTAGCACTCTACCAAAGGCACTCTTATCAGAGTCACAAATGCTGTCAAACCAAATGGCTTCTTAAAAAAAAAAAAAACTACCTAATTTTAGTGACCTATAAGCAGAATTTGATATTAATCGTTCCCCTCTTTTTGAAAAGCTCACTTCCCTGGGTTTTTTGACCACACACATTCCTTGTTTTCCTCTTACTTGTCATGTCTCTTTATCTCAGTTTCCTTTTTGTGGGTTCCTATTCCTTAGCCTTTTCTTGAATATTGATATGGCTGGAATTTGGTCTGAAGCCTTCTCTCTCTCTCTCTTTTTTTATCCTTACATCCCCTCCCTGGAAGATCTCACTCAATCCTTTATTTGCTCTTACTATGTGATTAAGCTGATAATCCCGCCAGGTGGCGCTAGTGGTAAAGAACCCACCTGCCAATGCAGGAGACATAAGAGACACGGGTTCGATCCCTGGTCTGGGACGATCCCCTGGAAGAGGAAATGGCAACCCACTCCAGTATTCTTGCCTGGAGAATCCCATGAACAGAGTAGCCTGGCGGGCTGTGGTCCATGGGGTCGCAAAGAGTCGGACATGACTCAAGTGACTTAGTGTGCACATTCACACACACATACACATATAAAATATATATATATATATATATATATATATATATATATATATATATATAATGTGTGTGTTTGTGTGTATGCTGCTGCTGCTAAGTCGCTTCAGTCATGTCCGACTTTGTGCAACCCCATAGATGGCAGCCCACCAGGCTCCCCCATCCCTGGGATTCTCCAGGCAAGAACACTGGAGTGGGTTGCCATTTCCTTTTCCAATGCGTGAAAGTGAAGTCACTCAATCCTGTCTGACTCTTAGCGACCCCATGGACTGCAGCCTACCAGGCTCCTCCCTCCATGGGATTTTCCAGGCAAGAGTACTGGAGTGGGGTGCCACTCTAGTGGGTGCCATTGCCTTCTCTGGTGTGTGTGTATGTATGTATGTGTGTGTGTGTGTGTATATATATATATAAATATTTATATATAAATATAAATATAAATATATATATATATATATATAAAATAAGGCCTTACTGTATAGCAAAGGGAACTCTACTCAAAACCCAGTAATGACCTATAGTGGGAAAAGAATTTTAAAGAGTGGACATATGTATATGTATAACTGATTCATTCTGCTGTACACCTGAAATTAGCACAACATTGTAAATCAACTATTTTCCAATAAAAGTTTTAAAAAAGAATTTTCATGTTTAAGACTATCTTAAAAATACATTTTCTTGCTTAATGCTCTCATTGGCTCCCCATTGTCCACTGGATAAAACTGAAACGCGATCGTGCTTATATGGTCATTTACCACATTATTCCCACTTACCCTCTAGCTTCATCTCTCACTACTCCTTCAAGCTTATTGCATCATAGTATCTCTTTGGTATTGGTATGTATGTTAACTGTGCCTGCTGAGCACTTACCATGCTTGTCTAAAGAACTTTACATACAGTTCTTTACAGTTGGATACATAGCTTGGCAACAGAGAGCAGATTATACAGTAAATGTAGTGATGTTAAATTTCAGGAAGGGAATGAGACCAAGAAGAGGTAAGGTGTAAGGAGAGTGGAAAAGGGGATTTGGACCAGCAGTGGAAATTCCAGACGGAAGAACTGGGACCCTGAAAAGCAGGCCCCTAATAAAAATGGAAGGTTATACTGTGGACACTTAAGGAGAAATCAGTCTGGCCTCACTGTCTTGCGCCAGCCTAAGAAGAAAGATGCTAGTTACTCTTTAGGGTGTTTGAAGGACACCACAGGAAGTGATGGACAGCAGTGGAGATAGCAGCTAAATAATTTGGACATGAAGCCTGATTTCTTTTTTTGACCACCATGCAGCATATAGGATCTTAGTTTCCTGAGCAGGGATCAAACCTGTGTTCCCTGCATTGGAAACATGAAGCCATAACCACTGGACTACCAGGGAAGTCCCATGAAGCCTGATTTCTCTCCTAGGCTGTCCTGTTGGTTTGTAACATCTACCCCCTCCTACCCCACTCAACTCTCCATCTCCCACACCCCCCAAAAAAACCCAACTGTTTTTCTCATGCTGAGGTTATGTAAGGAAAAGGGAAGGGAGGAGTCAGGGGTGCCTTTCAGGGAAATTGAGACTTGGGGTGAAGTGCCATAGAAAAACTGTAAGTCTGTCTCCTGGTTACCAGGTTCCTGTTCAGTGGGCTACAGTCTGAAAGGGGTGAGGTAGCTTTTACGGAGGCAATTATGGCTTGTGAACTGTTATGTGGAAAAGAACCTTTCTCGTGGTGATGGCAATCCTGTGCTTGCTCTATGTAGACAAAGAACTCTCTTTTCAGCATAACTTTGCCACACAGAAACAGATAGATTGTCTACAGCTGACTGATTGCAATACTAAGTGTTCTATTTTAAGTAAAAAATATCCCACAAGTGAATCATATACGTGCACCTTCTCTCTTTCATCCCTTTCCTCCATATAAACACATTCACACCCTTCCTCATGGCCATAAATACTGCTCCCCTTGCTTGCCTCCTGCAGGATTTTGCATCATGGAAAGTTAGGTTGCTCCAGGATAGCCTGATCCACTTGTATCTCAAAGATAGTCCATTCCTTTTGTCACTTTCCAGGCCTTCCAATTCTTATTTTATTTTTTGTAGTTGACTCTGAGTATTTTCTGAGTTACTGGGGTGAGGCAGGGGTACCCTAACTATGGAAACTATGGCTGGTTGCCTACCAAACAGCAGTCCTTCATTCCTTGCTAACAGAACCCTGATTTGGGTTCTAGAATTAGGTAGCGATATGCTCAGGGAGGCTGCCCCAGTTCCGAATCCATTTTGGAAACCTGTTTCCCCCCTGCCAGTGATTTAATTCTGGTCAATGTGACACAATGTGATCTGCTGGCATTTTTGCCTACTTCTGCTCATCTTACGATGTGAGTTAATGAAACCTTCTTGTTGAAATCACTTTGTCTGATCACTTATAGTCAAAACCATTCTTTCTGATACACCAATTCTAAAACTCTAAACTTCTATTTTAATCCATTTGAGAAGATAAGTAATCTACTTCATCAGAGTCATAGATTCATGGAAGTTAGTTTGAAAGTCCCTTTGATGACTGTCTAGTCTATTTCCCTCATTTAACACACCAACCTCTTGTCTCTGCAAACTAAGACAGTTGTTCACAAGGTGCAGGGACTGTGCTATATGCTCTGTAATCTCTACCTGTCTAATCCTGATTTTCTAGAATTCTTGTAAAATCAGAATTTTGGACTCAGATGGGAACTACACTGAATTTCCCTTTTATTCTCATTGGCAAAAAAGCTTTCCTAAATAAATGTAAAATAGATCTCAGAGGGAATGTTGCTTTTACTTAAAAAAGAAAAATAATGCCCTAGAAATAGCTATTTACATACACATGAATAAGAAGTCATGTTCATATATTCATTAAAAAAGATTTCTAAAGACTTTAGTAATCAGTGCTTTTCCAAATGGGAGTTACTGTATTATTCAAAAAGAATAAAATTAGATATCTTGGAAAATAATTCAATAAATGAAATTGGTCTTACCCTCTAGTTGATTCAAACTTGGACTTTACTTTTCACGCCAGCATTCCGCCTAGCATTACTCCCATCCTAGTTTTCCCTTTTCTCTCATTTGGAGTTTTTCAGAGGAGGAAGAAAGTCACTTACATCAAGAGAAACTCCTGCTATCTGGTGTTATAACGGATACGCCAGGCTTCCTTTCTACCTAATTTCTGTATGAGAAAATTGTTATCCATTTCCATGATGCCAAATGGTGATAGCGCTTGAAAACCAGTGGTGCCTACCTGAGTGATGTCCATTCCTGAGTCACAGCTCAGTGGCTGTGTGGAAGTCAGACCGTTTGAGCCAATGACTGTCGTGATCACAGCATTCTCATCAATTCTCCGAATCATGGTCCCATCCACAAAGTAAATGAATCCGTGCCTATCAACTGTGATGCCTGTTGGGGAAGAGCAAACGGGCATTAGTAGTCCAAAGGGCCACATTTGCACCAAGATCAGTATGTTCAAAGAAGCCATCGAAATGAAAAGGCATTTTAAAGACATATGGGTTCAATTTTGCTCAGCACACACAGGACAGTAATGGGAGAGGTTTGTGTGGACACACACCCACTTCTTCGTGTATCGAGAAGAAAGGACAAAGTGTGACACGTGGAGATCAAGCCAGGTCTCATCATTTCATTGTCCGGGTTTACATTGCCACTCACTCTCCTGACACTTGCTCAGCCCCACAAACAGAAAAAAGAAATTCCTCTTTAAGACAGATGGGAAAAAACAGGGGAGGCAGTGTAGGTTACAGTGCTTTCAGAGTGCAGATGCATAGGCCACTGCTTATTTTCATAGCTGCGTTAGAAATAACTGACTTGGAAAGCACTAAAATTATTTTCATCAATTCACAGTCAGTTAGCGGAGTCTGTAATAATTCTGATAAACTGGGCTGAGTTTTTTCTTTTTTTCTGTATTATCTGTTAAGAGGGGGCTGGAGAGCAAAATTATGGTGTCACAAAAGGAATGGTTAAGCTTCGAGAAAACATAAAAGTCAATAAAATTCTCACAGTAGTTTTACACACTGTGTTAATTAAAGTCTGGTTTCTTGGAAACTATATAAAGGCAGTTAGAAGGCTTGGGTTCTAATACTGAATGCACCACTTACAACTGTTGTGTGACTTTGAGTCATTCGTCTTGGAAAATTTCAGCCTCCTCTTTGGTAAAATATGGAAAAGATTATCTGCCTGTGAGATTGTGATTTATATAATAAGGAAATTTTGGTCTCTGTTCCCTTTTCTAGCACAGAGCTCCTAAAACTCTTAGAATTTCCCGTAGTGAGAGAGAGAAATGCGACCAGTCTCCGAGGGCTCAGGTCTCTTTGCTTCCATAAACGACAGCTCTCCAGAAAGCGTTTCATAGTACTGATGGTTGCCACAGGGTTGCTCTTATCTGAGCATGTTACTGGAGACCTACCGGAGGGGCTTGAGTCAAAGAAGAAAGCTCAGTGGAAGACTTTGAAGGCCACCTCCTGACCTAGGGGCTAGAGACTGAGTTCACATGCCAGTGGTCAATAATTTAATCAACCATGATTATGAAGCCTCCATAAAAAGCCAAATAGCTTAAAAATAGCTGTGCAAAGAAGAGAAGCCAAAAGCAAAGGAGAAAAGGAAAGATATACCCATCTGAATGCAGAGTTCCAAAGAATAGCAAGGAGAGATAAGAAAGCCTTCCTCAGTGATCAGTGGAAAGAAATAGAGGAAAACAACAGAATGGGAAAGACTAGAGATCTCTTCAAGAAAATTAGAGATACAAAGGGAACTTTTCATGCAAAGATGGGCTCAATAAAGGACAGAAATGGTATGGACCTAACAGAAGCAGAAGATATTAAGAAGAGGTGGCAAGAATACACAGAAGAACTGTACAAAAAAGATCTTCACGACCCAGATAATCAGGATGGTGTGATCACTCACCCTGAACCAAACATCCTGGAGTCCAAAGTCAAGTGGGCCTTAGGAAGCATGACTATGAACAAAATTAGTGGAGGTGATGGAATTCCAGTTGAGCTATTTCAAATCCTAAAAGATGATGCTGTGCAAGTGTGGCACTCAATATGCCAGCAAATTTGGAAAACTCAGCAGTGGGCACGGGATGGGAAAAGGTCAGTTTTCATTCCAATCCCAAAGAAAGGCAAGGCCAATGAATGCCCAAACTACCACACAATTGCACTCATCTCACATGCTAGTAAAGTAATGCTCAAAATTCTCCAAGCCAGGCTTCAGCAATATGTGAACCATGAACTTCCAGATGTTCAAGCTGGTTTTAGAAAAGGCAGAGGAACCAGAGACCAAATTGCCAACATCTGCTGAATCATGGAAAAAGCAAGAGAGTTCCAGAAAAACATCTATTTCTGCTTTACTGACTATGCCAAAGCCTTTGACTGTGTGGATCACAATAAACTGTGGACAATTCTGAAAGAGATGAGAGTACCAGACCACCTGACCTGCCTCTTGAGAAATCTGTATGCAGGTCAGGAAGCAACAGTTAGAACTGGACATGGAATAACAGACTGGTTCCAAATCAGGAAAGGAGTACGTCAAGACTGTATATTGTCAGCCTGCTTATTTACCTTATATGCAGAGTACATCATGAGAAACTCTGGGCTGGATGAAGCACAAGCTGGAATCAAGATTGCCGGGAGAAATATCAATAACCTCAGATATGCAGATGACACCACCCTTATGGCAGAAAGTGAAGAACTAAAGCGCCTCTTGATGAAAGTGAAAGAGGAGAGTGAAAAAGTTGGCTTAAAGCTCAAGATTCAGAAAACAAAGGTCATGGCTTCCAGTCCCATCACTTCATGGCAGAAAGATGGGGAAACAGTGGCTGACTTTATTTTTGGGGGCTCCAAAATCCCGGCAGATGGTGGCTTCAGTCATGAAATAAAAAGACGCTTACTCCTTGGAAGGAAAGTTATGGCCAACCTAGATAGCATATTAAAAAGCAGAGATATTACTTTGCCAACAAAAGTCCATCTAGTCAAGGCTATGGTTTTTCCAGTAGTCATGTATGAATGTGAGAGTTGGACTATAAAGAAACCTGAGCGCCGAAGAATTGATGCTTTTGAACTGTGGTGTTGGAGAAGACTTTTAAGAGTCCCTTGGACTGCAAGGAGATCCAACCAGTCCATCCTAAAGGAGATCAGTCCTGAATACTCATTGGAAGGACTGATGTTGAAGCTGAAACTCCAATACTTTGGCCACCTGATGTGAAGAGCTGACTCATTGGAAAAGACCCTGATGCTGCGAAGGATTGAGGGCAGGAGGAGAAGGGGACGACAGAGGATAAGATGGCTGGATGGCGTCACCGACTCAATGGACATGAGTTTGAGTAAACTCTGGGAGTTGGTGATGGACAGGGAAGCCTGGAGTGCTGCAGTCCATGGGGTCGCAAAGAGTCGGACATGACTGAGTGAATGAACTGAACTGAACTGATTATGAAGCCTCCATAAAAACCCAAAAGGACATGGTTTGGAGAGTTTCCAGGTTGGTGAACATGGAGATGTGGGGAGAACAGCACACCTAGAGAGGGCATGGACGCCTCCTCGCTCTTTCCCCATACCTTGTCTTATGCATCTCTGGCTGTTCCTGAGTTGTATCTTTTTATACTGAACAAGTGATCTAGTGAATAAAATGTTTCTCTGAGTTCTGTTACCTGCTCTAGCAAATTAATGGAACCCAAAAAGGGAGGTGTCAGAAACACAGGTGACAACCTGGACTTTTGACTGGCCTCTGAAGTGGTGGGGAAGCAGCCTTGCAGGACCGACACCCTAAGCTGTAGGATCTGATGCTATTTGCTGGTAGATCATGTCAGAATTGAGTGAAATTGTTGTACACCCAACTGGTGTAGAATTGCTTGGTGGTGGTGGTGGCAGTTCTTGCCATGCTGGAAATTGGTCTCAAAACACCTTTTACTGCCTTCCTTGGCTAAAGTGATCAGCTGTCCTGGTTTGCTTGGGACTGAGGCAGGGTTCGGGCTTCCCAGGTGGAGTTAGTGGTAAAGAACTCACCTGCGAATGCAGGAGAAATAAGAGATGCCGGTTCGATACCTGGGTTGGGAAGATGCCCTGGAGGAGGGCACTGTAACCCACTTGAGTATTCTTGCCTGGAGAATACCCATGGACAGAGAAGACTGGCAAGCTACAGTCCATGGCATCGCAAAGAGCCGGATGTGACTGAAGTGACTGAGCAGGTATGCACACATGAGGCAAAGTGAGACAATCCTGGACACACTGGCATGAGTTGGCTATTCTACACCTAGGCTGTTACCAATATCTAATAACGTAATGCATTTAAGGAGAGTCAGTCATGATAAAGAACATATCGTTCAACTCCTGTTTCCCTTGCTACTTTGAAAATAAGCACATGATATTACTTTAAAACTAGTCTACAATTTAGTCTTTGTCTGCCTTTTCCCATCTCTCCTTTATTCAGACCCTGTGAAACTCAGACTGTATGTTAAAGTTAGGAAGATCTGTGATAACAAGCATATCCCTTCAGTGCTCATGCGTGCGTATGCGCGCGCGCACACACACACACACACACACACACTCACAATAACTTTCCTGGCAAAGAGTGAACTCATCTAAAGACAGTTTATTGCTAACTGCTAAGTCACTTCAGTCGTGTCCGACTCTGTGCGACCCCATAGACGGCAGCCCACCAGGCTCCCCCATCCCTGGGATTCTCCAGGCAAGAACACTGGAGTGGGTTTTCATTTCCTTCTCCAATGCATGAAAGTGAAAAGTGAAAGTGAAGTCGCTCAGTCGTGTCCGGCTCTTAGCGACCCCATGGACTGCAGCCTACCAGGCTCCTCCGTCCATGGGATTTTCCAGGCAAGAGTACTGGAGTGGGGTGCCATTGCCTTCTCCAAGACAGTTTATAAACCCAGCTTAATAAACTGCTTTTAGATGAGCTAATTCTTTGGCAGGAGGTTAATATTAAGGCTTGACTTTATGATGTATTTTGATTAATCCTGATGTTCTTCATGAAGTATTAATCCTTAAGATCTACAGAAGTTACAGATTCATTTTAAGTTTCCCTGAATGCCTCTAAAGTCATCTATGTTTTGGTGAGTTCACCAAGGAAATCAGCACATCCAGACAAGGGGAATTCCATGTCAATAAGTCCCTTTATTATTTTTGGAGGCATAAAGACCTTGACAGACCATAGTTCCCTTATGGGCTTCCCTGGGGGCTCAGATGGTAAAGAATCTGCCTGCAATGCGGGAGACCCGGGTTCCATCCCTGGGTCGGGAAGATCCCCTGGAGAAGGGAATGGCTACCCATTCCAGTATTCTTGCCTGGAGAATTCCATGGACAGAAGAGCCTGGTGGGCTACAGTCCATGGGGTCACAAAGAGTTTGACACAACTCAGTGACTAACATTTTCACTTTCAACAAAGACCTTTAGGGAGGTTTTTTTTTTTTTTTTTTTAATAAACCACTTTTAAGACTGGGGCAGGTCAAAGGTACATGAACATTTCTTTCATCTCCAGAATATCTGGACTGAAGATGAACCAAGGAGTATCTTTGCTTTTTATTTTTGTGTTTTATCAAAATCAATTTCTTGAATGCTTGCTCTGGTGTGTGGCAGGACTGTGATTTGGGATCACCTTCTATGGCTTCTGTATACAACATCACTGAATGTGAACTTGGAAATTTTGCTGTCATAAAAGGATGGACTGAGAAATCAAGAATCAAGTCTGGAGAGAGAAAGGCTAAGAGTAGATATGCTTCAAGTCTATGAAATCACATCAAACACTGTGCAAGTTCTATAAGAATCAAAGGACAAAGAACCCATGTACATGGACAGTAAGACTCAGTGTCGCTCTAACTGGGAGGTGATAAACTTGGAGAATCAAATCCCTGAAAATTGAAACAGATTCCCACAGGTATAGAGAAATAAGTGTATTCCTACAGAAACTAGCAATACAGGAACATACGTCTTGATGCTGACATCAGGGAGGATAATTCTGTTTCCTGACTACTACACTCTTTATCCCCATCAGAGGGTGGAGTTTGTCCTGCTCTGAGGAGGATAATCTTGGACTTACATTGTTTTCCCGCTTTTAATTTTTGTGAACTTCTAAACACTGAACTGCTCTCTCTCTGTACATCTCAGCTGAACTCCACAGATGAGGCTTATTAAATACTTACTGTTGGCCTCCAGGGCTTATTTGGCTGATGGTTTGTAGGATATTCTCCTTTCATATATTTGTGTGGTAATTTCTTTTATCACTGTCCAAATTCCAAAATACTCCTTTTTGTGAGGTTCTTTAATTAAATTTAATTGGGTTATATTGACATTTGGAGTTGAAAAAGAAATAGTAGAAAGAGTTTTGAGGGACTGTGTGATAGTTTTTTTTAAGGCATCTAGGCATATTTTATATGTGCATATTTTCATTTCCTCTCATTTTCCTACACCAACCCACCCCCACACACAAATTCCCCAAACAATTAGTTTTACAAACTCTTCACTGGCAAAGTTTAAGGGGTTTTTAATTTTCACTGAGGTTAAAAACCAAATGAAATCACAGGCAAGAAAAAAGAGAATTATTTCCGCCATTACTTGGTGGGAGGGTGGAGGGAGGGGTCATCTCACATAATGAGTATTCTTACAGCCCAGGGATGCTGATGATGCAGTATGATCTACTACTGTTTGTTAGAGTGAGTGGGAGGCGGTGGCTCATGCCCAGTATATCTTAAGTTTTATTCTTTGGAGATGGGGATGTGAGTGATTTCAGATCACATAAAGCCATCTGGGGCCAGCAAGATCTTGCAGATTCAATATGACTTTCAGATTTTGATATAGTTATACCCAGCTTTCCAAAATTTGTTACCCAATGTTGCAGGCATAATTTGTTCCAAGGGTCATGTCCCTTGCTGTGCTTACTTGACAGGGTTTTCATTAGCACTTAAAACACAATGGAAGGCACAGTCTTTGAATGAGAACGGATTTGAACGGGCACTGAGAAAATCGCTTCCAGGGTTTAAAATGTTAACCAGGATTCATTTTTAGAGCAAGCAAAAACGTAGAGATCTGTGCTATTACCACAAGGTTCGGCGGTGATGCGGGGTGGGTGGGGGTGGAGGTGGGAAGAACAAGACAAGACAGCTGAGTCCCCACCCCACCCCATCCCCACCAAGGAAAGCACTGCACTCAGGCGCCCAGACAGCATGTTTAGCTTGGAGCACATTTTTACATTTGTAAGAAAATAAATAAATCCTTGTAAATTAGTGCATATAATGAAAGCACTGACAGACCATAACCTGGAAGTGTGAATGGTGCTGTCTCCATTCATCAGCATTAAGCCCTAACCAGCTCTTTCTATGGAGGAAACTGCTCATAAATAAAGTGCATCTTGTAAAAAAAAATTATTCACAGTGTCTTATGCAAAGTAGGGGACATTATATCTGAACTGCAGGCTCTTTTCTCTGTGAAGCATAGCTCTATATGAAACAGCTGCAAATTAACGGGCGAAAGTATTTGACTTCTTCTCTTGTCTTATTATCCTCCAATGAATAAATACTATAATTCTTAAGAAGGCAATTGCCTAAAGCTGGGGCAGCCTGGATAGTTACTAATAAATTTATCACCTGTTGGGGAAGAGGCTGCTGCTGATCGATAGTGAAGCAGTAGGGGCAGCCTGATGTGGTATCACTAGGAGTCCAGATGTGGAGGTTAATAGCCTGGAAATAGTAGCTAAAATCCCAAATTAGATAACAGCGAAGATCAGAGTTTTGGGCTGTGCAGAATGCCAATTTCAAATGTTGGCAGAAGGCATCTCTGTATTTAATTTATAAAAATTACAGCTGTTGAGGCCACCTACATTTTTATTATTTCTGTATTAAAAATGAACCTTCTTGCATGATATAAGCTTTGGAAAGTAGTCATAAAATTCTCTCCATCTATAGCCCTAGCAACCAGAAAACTGAAATACTGCTTTTTTTCCCCCTGCCACAATCTGCTCTTTAATTTTATGAGACAGAGGTAAATGCTCAAAATAAACTTTCAGCAAATATCTTAAGTGCAAATATGGCATCAGCTAAATCTCCAATACTGAGAGGACCGAATTGTGTAGCTGACATTAACCAGGAGGTTGTAAAGTGCCCTTTAAATCAAAGAGAGATTAAAATATTTTGCTTTGTTTATGTGCATTTCAATTCTCTGAAAATTGGCATCATATGTGTGGTCTATAAGGCAATTCTCAACTAAGCAGAAAAGTCCATTTCCCAATTGATCTAACAACTGTCCACTTACAATTACCTACTGGGATCAGAAAGGGCCAAGTTACTTCTGCACAATAAGCCTATTAAGTTATCTTGCTAGGTAGACACTAAATGGAGCTTCTAGAACTTGGAGAGATTACACATATCTGGATGTTACTAGGGTTGGAAGGAAGCAGAGCTTAATGACCAGCTGAGATTATTTCACTGTGTGGTTAACAATGAGAATGGGAGTTCCTCAAGAAGAGATTCTAATAAACTTACTGTAACATTACATGACTAGAGAACAGTGTGAGGTATTTAATCACATGACTATTTAATAAAAAAATGTTACAGTATGTTCTAAACAGTAAAGGTCAATTTCCAAGGAATTTAAATGCAAATTAAAAATGATAAGCATTCAGACTGATATGTCCTCTCTTTCAAGACTCAGAAGGCACTCAGAGACATCATAAGATAGGTGGGCCAGTTGACCAAGAATTGTGATTGAGGGAAAGACAGGTAAGGTCATTTGTCTTTTTTGCGGCTTCTGATCCTCTCAAAGCTTGAGCCTTCAGGGCAAGGCAGAGTGAATGAAGAGCTCTCTCATCTCCACCACCACTATTTTCCTAAAAGTTCACTGAGAAAGCTGTTTTTCTCCTCACTTATTAATTTATTCAGGATTTATTTTGCACCTATTACATGTCAGGGCTTCCCTGATGGCTCAGTTGGTAAAGAAACTGCCTGCAATGCAGGAGACCCCGGTTCGATTCCTGGGTCAGGAAGATCCACTGGAGAAGGGATAGGCTACCCACTCCAGTGTTCTTGGGCTTCCCTTGTGGCTCAGCTGGTAAAGAATTTGCCTGCAATGTGGGAGACCTGGGTTCAGTCCCTGGGTTGGGAAGATCCCTGGAGAAGGGAAAGGCTACCCACTCCAGTATTCTGGCCTGGAGAATTCCATGGACGGTATAGTCCATGGGGCCGCAAAGAGTCAGACACGACTACTGAGCAACTTTCACTTACTTAATACATGTCAGGAAATAGATGTTCAGAGGTCAAATGACTAACTCCAGGTTGCCTACCGAGAAAATGCTAGATTTAGTCCTTGTTTGTCTGACTTTAATGTCCATTCTTTTCATCACCATCCCAAGAAGCCTAAATGGGGCTATCGATCACTCTACCACAGGGGCAGTGTACAGACTTGTTTCAGAGGATCAAAGAACTCCATGACATTATCTACAAAATGTTTTGTGTATGAGTATCACCATGAGAAGATGGTCCATGGCTTTTGTTAGATTGTCAGAGTGAACCATGACCCTTCTTTCAAATGCTAAGCATTCTGTTATTTCTGTAGATCCCTTGGACCTCTTTAGGATTATTCTTCAAAGATATTCTGTGGCTTCATTCCTGTAGAGCTGGTGAGTCTCATGAAATTAGTTTCCGTGTGATGGGGACTTTGGTAACTTGACTATTATTTATGATCTACTAAATAAAAAGGAGACCTCAAAAACAAGGGTCACAAACTCATATATCATCAGGGAACAGGTGGGTGACATAAGTTGGTAAGTTAGGTCAGGTGTTAGATTATACAGGTTCTAGGGAAACAAAGGTTAACTAAAGACAGCATGTCCTACCTAAACGCACTCAACATTTATTTATTTTTAAAGAAAGACACAGTGTGGGCCAAATGAATCATATCTTTGAACTGGATTTATTCCCTGAGTTGCCAATTTATGCTGCTTGCTAGAGGACAATCAGGAGGGATATATTGTCAGTGAAGAGGCCGTGAGCAGACAAGATCCATGAGCCTAGAATAAATCTAATAACCAGTACAGCACAGCCATGAGAAGTTATGTACTGATGCAGAGATTTCCCATTTACCCCCAGCCTCCTCTACCCACCCCCCAAACCTCTCCCACTATCAAGGTCCTGCAGCAGACTGGTAAGTCTGTTACAATTCATGAACCCACGTTGACAAATCATTATCACCTAAAAACCACAGTTTACATTAGGGCTCACTCTCACTGTTGGACATAGTCTGAGTTTGGACAAAAGTATAATAGCATGTTTCCACTATTAGAGTATCAGACAGATTGGTTTCAGGGTATAAGGATTATGCTTAATTTTTCTGTGAACCTGAAACTGCTCTAAAACAGTGAATTCTATTTTTAAAAAGTTATGTCTTGGTTTCTAAGTGCTGAGAAAACAAAGATAATCAAATCTAGCTATGACTGTCATCACGGGAAAATGATGAATGGATGGCTAGTGATATAATACTTGCTAAGAATGAACCTTCTTTTGTTCCCACCAAGATCAAAGCTCAGAATTTGTGACAAGTTCATCAAATTTAGTCAAATCAAACCAGAAAACTGTCCAAGCTGAATTTGACTTTCTCTTGCTCTGCCACCCTTGTCTTCTTCATCCTTCCTTCAGAAAACTACCTCTTTATTTTTTTTAATTTAAATTTATTTATTTTAATTGGAGGCTAATTACTTGACAATATTGTATTGGTTTTGCAAAACTCCCTCTTTAGTATGACAGAGACAGTGCTATGTATTTGGGTCATCCTATTTATTTTTCTGAGAATAGAACTAGATAATGTTTCCCAGCGTCCTCTGCAGTTACGTGTAGGAAGAAAGAATATATGCTAGTTCTAAACCTGGCCCCCTGTGGTTTTTAGGTGATAAAAACTTCAGCTGAGCTCCTCTATAGAGCACCCCTCCTCCTAGGCTGGTTGGCTGGATACAGAGTGCCCAGTGGAGGACTCCGAGCCTAAGGGATTGATGAGCTTCTGGATGGGAGGAGCCTGGTTCGAGAGTCACTGCTAGGAGTGGGGATTTCTCCAGTCCCACAGGAAATGTTTATTGGACTGTGATGTGAGCAAGAAATAAACTACTGTGTTGTTAAGCTATTGAGATATCGTGTGTGTGGAATCTATAGTTGTTTGCTTGGTCTCACTATTACATTCACCAACCACCAGCTCAAACCCTGTTCATCTTACAAGGTTTTTATGAGATGTTTCTCTTCCAGGAAGCCTTCTCTGCAAACTCCACTTCTTTCTGGTCTCTGTTTTCTAACCTATGGAAGCATTTTTTTTTTTTTAATGTGAATTCTTCAATCACACTCTGTGTAGGCAATAAGCTCCTTGAGGGCAAGAACTAGATTTTATGCTTTAGTTTTATGTCTCAACAAATCCAGTAGACCTGGGCACAAATGTTCAGTAAATCTTGCTGAATTATAGACTTAATTGTCACACATTGATAATGAAGCACATCTATTTTGAACCAAATAAAACATGCCATGATATCAATAAGGACCATGGATCAAATCAGTGGCAGATGTGGGACTTCTCTGGTGGTCTAGTGGCTAAGACTCCACATTCTCAATGCAGTGGGCCCAGGTTCAATCCCTGGTCAGGGAACTAGATCCCATGTGCTGCAACTCAGAGTCTGCATGTCGCAACTAAGACCCGGCACAGCCAAATAAATAAATATAATTAATTAATTTATTTTATTTGGAAGCTAACTAGTTTACAATATTGTGGTGGTTTTTGCCATACATTGACATGAGTCAGCCATGAGTGTACATGTGTCTCCCCTGTCCTAACCCCCCTTCCACCTCCCTCCCCATCTCATCCGCGGGTTGTCCCAGTGCACTGGTTTTGAGTGCCCTGCTTCATGCATTGAACTTGGACTGGTGATCTATTTCATACATGGTAATATACATGTTTCAATGCTATTCTCTCAAGTCATCCCACCCTCGCCTTCTCCCCAGAGTCCAAAAGTCTGTTCTTTACATCTGTGTCTTTTTGCTGTCTTGCATATAGGATTGTCATTACCATCTTTCTAAATTTCATATATATGCATTAATATACTGTATTGGTGTTTTTCTTTCTGATTTACTTCACTCTGTATAATAGGCTCCAGTTTCATTCACTTCATTAGAACTGACTCAAATGTATTTTTTTTTATAGCTGAGTAATATTCCATTGTGTATATGTACCACAACTTTCTTATCCATTCATCTGCCAACGGACATCTAGACTGCTTCCATGTCCTAGATATTGTAAACAGTGCTGCAATGAACATTGGGATATACATGTCTCTTTCAATTCTGGTTTCCTTGGTGTGTATGCCCAGCAGGGGGATTGCTGGGTCATATGGCAGTTCTATTTCTAGTTTTTTAAGGACTCTCCACCCTGTTCTCCATACTGGCTGTACTAGTTTGCATTCCCATCAACAGTGTAAGAGGGTTCCCTTTCCTTTACACCGTCTCCAGCATCAAATAAATAAATATTAAAAAAAATTAACTGAAAATGAATTTGGTCCATGTAGACAGCTACACTGAATAGCTCAGGTTCCCTGCAAAGCCACTCTACTGTATCAACACAACTTTGGGTTATGATCTTATGATCTCTGCCAACCTTGCTCTAATCTTAGGAGTTCTAAGAAAACAGCAGTGTCTCAAGATTTCACCTTAATTTGCTTCACTCTGGACCACATAAGGGAAAGCAGAGAGAACACTGGCTGAAGGGTCACATCAGGGGATCTGGGCTTCAGGCTGACCTGGGATAGATTAGTTGTAGGACTTGTCTTGACTTCCCAACCCACAGCCTACCCACTACCCATTCACATTGTTAAATGGTGTGAAGCTCACAAGAGCCAATGAAATGAGAGCCCTTTGAAGAGGCTTCCCTGCTGGCTCAGCTGGTAAAGAATCTGCCTGCAAGGCAGGAGACCAGGGTTCGATCCCTGGCTTGGGAAGATCCCCTGGAAAAGGGAATGGCTACCCATTCCAGTACTCTTGTCTGCATAATCCCCTGGACAGAGGAGCCTAGTGGGCTACAGTCCATGGGATCGCAAAGAGTTGAATATGACTGAGCAACTAAAACTGAAGAGGATGAAGTATTATGGTTGTGCTAAGTGGTGTCCTAATTGCTCAGTTGTTGCTCTAATTCTTTCTGAAAGTGACTTTTCTCAGCCTTAGAACCATAAACAAAGATTTCCACATGGTTTTGCTTCAAAATTTTAAGCTCTTCTAGGTCAGACAGACATAGAAGCTTTAAGTCCAAAAAGCATTCTATAAACCTTGCCCAGGCAGAAGGCCCTATGTTAGATTCACCACAGACAGAAGGCAGTGGTTGAAAATAATTTTGTTAGCTGAGGGGAAATACGGCAGTACTGAGCTATCGGTGTTAAGGCCTTCAGGCTTTTACAAGATGACTAAAGCTTTCATCCAGAGGATCAAATAAATGAAGCCCCAAGCTCTGCAACTGGCTCAGGGAGACCCTGTGCTGGGGGTGGTACTGGTGTCTCAAAATTTCACAGTGACGTCAAACTCTAAGGATAGTGTGAGTTATTTTTTCCTTGCTTTATAGAGGTGTGTGTGTGTCTGTGTGTGTGAGCAACTGGTTAAGTAGATGGTTCTAGTTCAAGTTGAAATGAGTACCTCATGTTTTATTTTTGTGCTAGACTTCTTGCTCAAAAATGCCTGCAAGTTCAGATTTCGGGGGAGTCAGTACATATGGGATAAATGAGGTTGATGGGACACGAACTGAATATTTTATATCTCCTGCTTAAAAAATTCTTCAAATATCAAGCAAGTATATCTGGGACACTTCTTAGATACAATTTGAGGAAATGCCTCGGTCATCCTAAGGAAACAAACCACCGCACAAGAACTTTATATGAACAATTAGCCCGAGGAGGAAGGTTCACTTATTGCCCATGGAGCAGCAAAAAACTGATTGCAGTTGTTGCACTCTGGGGGGAAATGAGTCTCTTTCAAGATATGTAAATGACCAAGAGGTTCTGATAAAAAAAAAGAGCAAAGTAAGTAGAATACCTTAGCCTGAATACTCAATTAAAGAAGGATATGAGGAATTAAGTCTGACAGTGCTTACTATTCACAATAGTGGGCTAACTCAAGAAGAATGAAAATTTCTGTAGGATAATTATTTGCTTGGAGTACCTATTCAAAGACAACATGGAAGGCCCATTTAAAATTCTTCCAACACCCGTATATCTTGACTAATGAACCTAATGCTAGAAGAGGAGTTCACGAAGTCAGAAGTGGTAGACAATCATTCGTCAAAGGTAAAGCAGGATGATGAACACTCTGTGAATACAATTTTCAAACCTTTGAAATGAAGTTTAAAGAGGTACTCAGGAGGACCATCTGGTTAGACTCCACCAAAAATACATGATCAGAACATTAACAAACACAAATATGCTAGGTGAGTAAAAGAAAAAAATGAAGCAAAGCAGTAGTCTGATGAGACAACTTTTGGACTTATTTCTTTTCCACGCTCTGGCCTACAAGTTTGACAATCTGTGTGCAGAAGAAGGTTACATTGAAAGGGAGTGAAAAAATTGGGATTTGTTGTTCAAAGGGGGCTGGTGACATCTCTGGCCTTATCTTGATTGAGACTGGGGTTTCCAAGGCCATTTCCACACCTTTTTCCCTCCAAGTTCAATCACCCAGCCATGTTCAGGAGAGCTGTGAGAGGAGGAAGAATGAGTCTGGGGGTAGAAGCTAGGAGCTCCTGTTGTGAGACTCCCTCTGACTTTCAAACATTTATATAATCTCCCAGTCTTTGGGGTTTTGTTTTTGTCTAATGGTGAGGAGAAAAGCCAAGCTGCACACGTCAGTGGATTACTGTAAAGACCAAATAAAATAACATCAGAACAGAATAGTCTGTGAAATCTTTTTGAAAGGCTACCACAAGTGCTGTTAATATTTCTGTTTTTGTTAACTGTGAGTTTTCTGGCATCTTGTTTCAGTTTATCTGTTACATGATGACCTCCTTCAGCACTTAGATGGCAGGAACCCTCTGTGTAGTTCTCTCAGCATCTCCTCCATGCTGGTGGTGACCATCAGTCTGTACAGGGCCCTGTGCTACTTTTCCAGTCAGACTGGTCTATTCTGAAATACATCTTTCACTTTCCCATCACCACATATTTGTCTGCACTATTCCTGTGCCTGGAAATACCCTTTTCTTCTCCTAGTATCCAGATCCTGTGTGCGTATGTGTGCTCAGTCCTGTCTGACTCTTTGCGACCCTATGGACTATAGCCCACCAGGCTGTTCTGTCCATGGGATCTCCCAGGCAAGAATACTGGAGTGGACTGCCATTTCCTACTTCAGGGGATCTTCCCAAAAGGGTTTGAACCTGCGTCTCTTTGCATCTCCTGCATTGGCAGGAAGGTTCTTTACCACCTGAGCCACTGGGGAAGCCAGTGGCTCCCCTACTCATCTTTTAAGACACAGTGCCAAGTCTAGCCTCAATAATCATAATATGCAAGACTTGCAAATACCTTGATGGAGATACTTCCTTGTCAGTGATGTCAATTTCATTGGTCTTGTCTGATGGTGGAAATCTGAGCCTCTCAGAAGAGATGTTATTCCACCAATACAAGTGAGTATGAATGAGGATCACAACAGGTATATGCCATTAGGTTGCAAATCTCAAGTTTGGCCTGTAACTAAGAATGTGAAGCTTTTTCACCTACACTTAAGAATGCATTTTACATACTGAGATAGGGCCATTTTAACAAATCCATTTCAAGATCACCCCAACCTTTGTAGGAAGAGCTGAGTCATTCGTTTCCCACTTACGATGCCTCTTTGCTCTCCACAGCCCTACCCTTCCTTACTTCTTTGCCTTGTGCATTGATATCATTCATTTTTACATTTTCCTAACCTATCAGGAAGAAGGTTAGAATCTGTTCCCAGTTTTTCTTTTCCCATGTGTCCTGTCCTTTTTCAGATTCCTTTTCTTTCTTACACATCTTCTCCCTTCTGCTCATTTTCCTCTTCCCTCTTCTCCAAATCCCCCCCAGCTCTCCATTCTCTGAGCCACTCCAGTGCTTACAGTTTGCATCACACAACCTAAAGTTGATTACTGCCTCCTTGAGTGATTCCTCTCTTGTCTCCCTAACCAGATCATATTTCACTCACAGGCAGGGATCAAGCCTTTTTACTCCACTTATAATTTTCAAATTTCCCAATGCAGACCAGACTGTCTGCTGTTGAAAAGCTTAATAAAACAGTGAAGGTCAGTGAACATGGTTCTTTTCCTGATAAGATATACCAGGAGCATGACATGGGTCTGACAGAGTAGCTAAAATCAGTGGGAGTGTTATAAATAGTATAGTGGGTCACTGACACTAGTGTCTCATTGACACTAGTTAGGTGGTGCGTCTATGGGGTCGCACAGAGTCGGACACGACTGAAGTGACTTAGCAGCAGCAGCAGCAGCAGCAAAGAATATGCCTACCAATGAAGGAGATGCAAGAGAGCTGGCTCAATTCCTGGGTTGGGAATTATTCCATGGAGTATGAAATGGCAACCCACTGCCTGGAAAATTCCATGGGCAGAGGAGCCTGGTGGGCTGCAGTCCGTGGAGTTGCAGAGAGTCAGACATGACTATGTAACTGAGCATGTGCGCACGCACACACACACACACACACACACACACACAAATGTGTTGAAAATATTAAGATGATGGCACCTCTGGACACCTGCTCGATGGCCAGATCTTTGTTGTAACAAGAGACAGTTCCCATATTTGATGAAAGCATTTAGCATAGTTCCTGTGTATTTATAGAATAATAAATGACTAAGGTCTATATTAAAAAAGAGAATGATTTGAGCATTTAGGGAAAAAACAAATTCATAACAGTCAGTGAGTCTAATAAAGAAGGTAAAATAAAAGGAAACAGAGGCATTTACAAATACTTCCAGATAACATTTTGCAACTGCAAAGGTTCCTTAATGCCACTGTTCAAAATATAGCTAGCATTTCCTAGAACTAAGAAGATATCACTTTTGGGCCAACTCAGAAGGCAGTGGTTTTGGTAACATGTTAATTAAAAAGAATTCAAATAAATTATTTAAATAAAGTCATACTGTTAAAACTAGACCAGATATGTTTGGGAAATAAAATAGTGCCCAGTAGTAGTAAACAACAACAACCTAACAAACAAAAAACAAAAGCGAACAACCCCACCCCCTGACAACATCAAGATTTTGAGGGTGCTAGATGCTGATCTCTGGTTTCTCAAAAATTTAAGCCTAACAGGCTAAAATAAGAAGATTTAGAAGTAGCCGTTATTCAGACCTCTCACCCCAGAAATGCTGCCAGTTTTCCCACTTTGGGAAAGGTGGGAGGCACTTTTGAGGTCCTAAGGTAGGGCTGGGACAATTGCCTGCCTACAGTTCTGGTTTGACTTTGTTCAAGAGTACACAGAAAAGATTATAGAAACCAAAGTAGGCAGTCTTGGTACAAGACATTCTGGTGGCTCTTTGACTTGGGGCGGGGGGAGAAGTAGGAGGAGCAGATCCTTGGGTTAGAGATGCCTTCCAGAATGAGGAATGATTCCTGCCCACTAAGGGAAATTAGTGCTGTGATCAGCTTTCTTTCCTGAGTAAACACTGGTAAAATGGGGCACCCACTCACCTTCCTTTCCCCAAAAACCTATTACACAGTCTAACAAGCCTTTTGAAAAACCAAATGGAATAGCTAGCAAACGAAACTGGAAGAAAAATAGAGCAAATAACACTGGGGCTTTCTGGCTAGGCTTTGATATTTGGGGCTTGAAGATAACCTCTCATTTGAATTATTAAGCCTTTGATTCCTCAGAGGGAAACTTTAAATGGGCCAGGACTCACTCCCAAGGAAACAGTGACTTTCTTTGGTCAACAATAAAGCTGACTCATTACATCAAAGGGTCTTTAATATTGAGGAAGTTCAATGTCAGCCATTTAGGGAACTCCACCTACAGACACACACTAGATGTGTTGGTGAGCTCTGTAGCTAATGGAAGATCCTCAAATGCAATCAGTTCAGAAAATAAGGAGTTAATACTGGCCACTGCAGGGGTCCCGAAAGACTCTACTTCAGGGCCAACGCTGGTACATATCCTGATATGTTGGTTCCTATGCCTTAGAGGTTGTTAAATATTTTGAACACTGTCTCTGTGAGTGAAAGCCTTATTTAAATCAATCAAACACTTTTTAAAATGGAATTATCAGGTATAAATTTGAAAGTTGTTTTCTAAGCCCGACTTCTGACTTAACATTGTTTTAATTTATGAAAGATTTCAAATGGAAGACAACTCAGAAAATCATTACAAACTGCTGTGCACCTACCACCCCAATTTAAGAGGTGTTAATATTTGCTTCCTATATCTCTTAAAAAAAAAGAAAATGTTGTGAAAACAGGCAAAACCCATGTCTTTTATCTCTGTTCCCTTTTCCCTTCCCTCCCTGGAGGTAAGTACTAGTCTGCAGTTCGTGTGTGTCATTTCTTTGCATGTTTTTATACATTCTCTATATATGTATATGTCAAAAAATAATATATAGTGTTGTTTGTTTCTATGCTTCAAAAATTTATGTAGGAGATGGATGGTGGTGATGGCTGCACAACAACGTGAATCTACTTAATGCCTCAAAATTGTAACTTAAAAATGGTCAAAATGGGAGAATTCCCTGCTCCAGTGGCTAGGACTCCACGTTTTTACTCACTGGGCTGGTGTTCAATCCCTTGTTGGAGAACTAAGATCCTGAAAACCACACAGTGCTTCCCCCCCAAAAAATGGTAAATTTTAGTTTTGTATATTTTAACCACAAAAATATGCTAATGATATCACATCATATATATTCCTTTGCAATTTTCTCTTTCATTCATGCAACCTTATGTTTTGTGACTATTAATGCTTTTACATGGGCATCTAGTTAATTCATTTTTATTGCTATATATATTCCATCATTTGACTAAACCTGATTGATGGATTGTTAGGTTGTTCCCCCTTTTTATACTGTGAAAGTGAAAGTGTTAGTCACTCAGTGGTGTCTGATTCTTGCAACCCCACGGACTGTAGCCCACCGGGCTCCTCTGTCCATGAGATTTCCCAGGCAAGAATACTAGAGTGGGTAGCCATTCCCTTTCCAGGGGATCTTCCTGACCTAGGGATTGAACCTGTGTCTCCTGCATTGCAGGCAGATTCTTTACTGTCTGAGCCACCAGGAAAGGTTGTTCCCATTTTGTAGAGTGTACTGTCAGCCTAGTGTATCTCCTTATGCACATGTGTACTTGTGATTTCCTATACACTTTTCTTCACCAAGCTCCCTTCAGCACCTCTCTCTAAATATTTTAAAAACATAGCTGCAAGTTCTCCCTTTAGTTGGACAGTGTATTTTGCAGGCAAAGAGAATTAAAGTAGGACTGTGTATATCCAGTCAATGAGGTTTGACAGAAAAGTTGTATACAGCAAAGCAATTTTGAAAACAAAATGTTTACTAGTAGTCTTGAAGACAATCCAGTTCTATTAGTTTTAAAAAAATTTCTTATCTTCCTTCTCATCATCATACTTTATTTAGCACTTAATCTGTACCAGGTACTGGTTTAACCTATTTTGTGTCATTTTATCTGCTATAATCCTATAAGGAAGGTAGGAGCACTGTCTCTACTCCAACATGAGAAAGCAGTGGCTCAGAGAGGTTAGCAATAAATTTGAGCTCAGTCTTACCTGCCGGATCCCAAAGTCTCTGGTTTTAACTACTCTAAACACTTCTTAAGTTTTCCAGATTTCACAGGGCCCAAATGGGATATACAAAGAATATGATTTAAGGGTCATTGTAAGGCTTGCCCACTTATCTTAAAAATACTTTTTCTACAGGAAGATTTCTAGAAGGACACAGAATTTAGAGACCTTAAGGACATATATTGCTAAATCTGACCAAATAAAATTAGAAAACTTCTACAAGACAAGAAATGACAAACTTGGAAAATATTTGCAACACGTAGGAGAGACAAAGGGATGTTTTTCTTAATTTACCAAAGAGAAAGATCAAAAGCTCAGTATTAAAATTGGCAGAGGATATGAAAGTGAATTTACTGGAAAAGAAATACAAATGGTCACAACAGATATGAAATGACATTCAGCCTCATTTATAATTAAAGAAATTATAATTTAAGCTACAAGCTACCATTTTCTACCAATCAGATGGGCATATATTAAAAGGTTTAGTAATACTTAGTGTGGCTGTGGGTATGGCAAAACGGGCATCTTTGCACACTACTGGTGTTCAATCTTTTGAGAGGGCAATTTGGTAATATCTACTACTGTTGAAAATTAATCTGGTGTAGATACTCACAAAAATGCCCCAAAACACATGAATGAGGTTGTTCAATGCAGTGCTATAGTGATAAAGGATTTAAAAAACCAACATGTCCATCAAGAAACAAATTACTTAATAAATGGTATGTCCATATATTGTAATATAATATGTAATATCTCTTAAAAACAGAGGTAGATGTATATGCTTCAAAAATACTTCAAAGAGCTTAAAAACTATAATCAAACAACAGAAGCAGGGTGAAAATTAATGCATATATGATTCCTTTTATGTAAGGGAAAAATACATATGAAGATCTCAAAGGAATCTCAAGAAACTATGAACACTTTAAGAAGAGGGACTGGGGTGTATATGTTTGTGGTGAAGAAGCCTAGAATTTGCTGAACTTTTCTATAGAGTCTGGACTTTCAAATCACAGACATATATTACTTTTATTTTTTTATGTTTCAATATGAATGGGGCTTATCTAGATGGCGAGATTATAGGCTGTTTTAATTTTGTATTCTTTATATTTCTCTTTCTTAAAAAATAATAAATATAATAATTTTTTTTTTTTTTTTTACTATGGGACTGCCAGGATGGCCTTCAAAGTCTTCCACTGAGCCTTTTTCCTTGACTCATAGTACAGCCCCTCTGGTTAAGAGCAACCGAGTGACAACCATCAGCACTTTGAGACGCTTTGTGGAGAGCTGTCTCTTATGGAAGCAGAGACCTGAAATCTCAGGGACTAGTCATAGGACAGGACAGTGTGTGTGTGTGTGTTTTAAAATAATATGTTTTGTCTTTTGTTGAATTACAAAATAATAAATTCTCAGGAAGTTCAAGAGAACAAAAATCAAATCATTCAATATTCCTTATGCAGCAATTCCCATTGCTAACATTAAATTAACTTCCTCTCAATCTTTTTTTCTCTGCATGTATAAACCAACCCTTTACTGTTATAGATGCAGCAGTATACGGTACATCGTTTTGTACTGAGTATTATTTTGTGGGTATTTTCCTTATACCTGAAGGTTTGGGGGCTATGGGAATGGCCTGTCCTGGCGCTGACAACAAGGGAAGTACATTTTTGGTAGGAATATTGAAAATAATAATGAAATTGATGACAGATCTGTGTTTACTATCACCATTCACTGGAAATTGTAAACAATGTCAGGATAAAACATTCCTCCCACGGAGTTGTCTGCCTTTAACATACGCCACAGTATGCCTAACCCTGCTCTGACTAAGGGTGAGAGAGGGGAAAGCCTGGATTTCTGTCTTGGGAGGGGGCTCAGAGTTAGCCAAGGGAGTCCCCGAAAGAGGAAAAAGGAGAAGACATTTCAAACAGCCCCTCCTTTACAAGTTTCCTGCTTAGATTCAGTTCGCTTGAGAAACTGCTTGACTTAAAAAACAAAACAAAACAAAACAAACTTAGCAGTTGTCTTTCTTATGTGCGTGTAACTGAAGTCATTCAGTTCAGTTCAGTTCAGTTCAGTCGCTCAGTCGTGTCTGACTCTTTGACACCCCATGAATCGCAGCATGCCAGGCCTCCCTGTCCATCAGTACCTCCAAAATGCTGGTTGAAATGCCCTCTGTGGTGCCATCTGTAAATTTTGGTCTGAAGTGGCCAAAATGCAATTAATTGATCAATTATAAAATAAAAGTGGCTTTCCTGGCTCTATTTCCAGCTGTGTTTTAGCCCCTGATGATATTAAAATAATGGATTTCCAAAGATATCTGGGCTTTTGCATGTTGATTGAGTTTTACACTCTACACCTGCTAATTCATCCAGTATGGCTGGAGGATCAATGAAACTAAAGACATCTGATGACTCCTCTGTTGTGGAGTGAATATTCTTGGTCCCCTGGGAAGTCAATGCATGGCAGACTTCAGATTCCTTCAAGAATCAGCAAAGCATGCTAGACTTACCAGGAAATGACTCCCTCATTTCTTTGATTTTACAGTCAGCACCATGCATTTGGTAAACTTGAAATTACTGCGCTATCTTGTATTGATGGTGGAGCAATATGGGGCCATGATCAAAGCTTTAGCTCTAATATAGTTTCATGTTTTAGAACCTTAAAAACAAACATTTTGCATTGAAAGAAATTTCCTAATTAACTTCTGAAGAATTTGTACATTTAAACATCTTACCCTGCTGGAGAAGACTGATAAAGCAAACGTACTACCTTCTGTTGAAGAGAAATTGTATTTAGAAGGAACTTGCTATTCTCATAAAACTTTTAATAGGAAGAAGTGAATCAAATTCCTTAATTACCATTTTACGGTTGGTAAAAGGGCAAATTACATACCATCCATTTCTAAACTTCTAAATGTCTCTGGTGCTTTTAATTAAAGCTGCCATCTAGAAACTACTAAAGCAATTTTATGCAATTAGTTATTTATAGGTTACCATAATACACCACTCAAAATATGATTTAACTGATTTGCAGTCTGTTAGTGTGTGATCTCTGTCATTTTTGTTTGATGGGGGGGGGGTCTTTATATTAGCTAAGGTGATCCTTAAGTGGACAGATAAGAAAGATGTGACACTGAGGAGATGTGATAAGGAAAGTTTGGGGGGCTAGTGATCTCAAGTAAAAAGAGGAAGAATCATAATTCCATATAGTCTGTCTTGCTATGTAGGGGTGGAAGTGTCACTGGAGACAATACCGCAGAGAAGTATATCATCATTATCCTCCCATCTCTCCCAACTTTGCTGCTGTTCTGCTAGATACCTAGCACTGCCCTTCCTCATGCCACCTGGAGTGGCTGCCACCTCGGCTGGTCCCCCTCTGGTGATCTCATCTATCCCAACCCACCCATCCTGTGCTCCATGTCCTCAATGCCCCCCTTACGTGTTTGAATGAGGGATTAATCTGTTGCTCTCCTAGGCAGTACCTGCACTCAACACTGAAGTTCACCTCTAAAGAAAACCATTACGGAATGAATTTAATGGTGAAAGTGTAGGCTGCTAAAGGGCATAATTTTGGTAACGAAGGTCGTGGGGGGGTTCCTCAAAATATAACATGTAGAAAGAACCAGCAATAGAAGTACTGCATCTCAAGGTCCGGAGGGATCAGCCAGTCATATCCCCAAATCCCACACCTTTCTACCCTAGAAATGATCAAGGCTCAGACTGACTTACAAGGATAATTTGAAACTTGCCTCTTTTCGAAGTAACTTATTCCGTATTTGGGTCATTATTATAAGCAGCCTTATTATTAGCAACAAAACAGCAAGCCTGATCAGAATGGCAGGTAATATTTAACATGTAGACACTACATGCTGGGCACTGTGCTTTACAACACACTTCACACAATGCAGGAGGCCCCGGTTCCATTCCTGGGTCGGGAAGATCCCCTGGAGGAGGGATAGGCTACCCACTCCAGTATTCTTGGGCTTCCCTGGAGGCTCAGATGGTAAAGAATCCGCCTGCAATGTGGGAGACCTGGGTTCAGTTCCTGGATTGGGAAGATCCCCTGGAGAAGGGAAAGGCTACCCACTCCAGTATTCGGGCCTGGAGGACTCTATGGACTGTATGGTCCACATGGTCGAAAAGAGTCAGACATGACTGAGCGACTTTCACTTTCTTTCACATGCATTACCGAACACTCCCATGTCGGCATGATTACTCCTATTCTAACTTCATAGATGAGGAAGTTGAAGCTCAGGGAAGTCTGGTGACTTACCCAAGACCACACATTTAACGAGTGGTGGATCTGGGATCTGTGTGCAGTGATTTGACTCCAGAACCTGGGAACTTGTCTCTCATGGTATTTGTCCTCTAAAGTATTATCTGTTTGCTAGAATGTTATACATGAAAATGAAAATAAATGCAGAAGATAAGTCATTTAATAATGTCCTTGTAGCTTTATAAAACTTGAATGAACTTAATACAAGTTCCATGTATTAATCATGGATATGTTCTGGACCAACTAGCCAAGGCTAGATATAAGTGCCTTCCTTTTGTCTGACTTCTCTACCAACAGGTTATGATTTTAGGATTGTGATAGAAAAGCCAGAAAGGTTCTCAAGTTCCAGCTGCTGATGTAATATAAGCTCTAAATCTTTTGACCATTCATAAGCAGATGCATTAGACCCACTGTGCAAATAATCAATTAAGCTCTGGGACTTCCCTGGTGATGCAGTGGTGAAAACTCTGTGCTCCCAATTCAGGGGCCCTGGGTTAGATCTCTGGTCAGGGAACTAGACCCCACATGCCACAGTGAAGACCTAGCATGCCACAGCTAAGACCCATCGGAGCCAAAACATAAATAAACATCAATAAAAGTTAAACTCTCCTTCTGGTTGCATCATAGGTACTAAGTCATCAGGTGTAGCTACTGCAAACTGAGGGAACAATAACAGTTTAGGAAAGAAATACCCAGAAGTGGAAACAACACAGGATCACTGAGCAATAAAGAACAAATATTTTACCTGAATTTTAAGGCTTTGTCAAACTTTTTTTTTTCAAGATGCCTCTGATTCTAGGACAAGGATGTGGGAGGAAAGTTCTCACAGGAAATGCCTTGAAGCTGAGGCAGGAATTTGGTCATGTGTGGCAGAAAGCTGATCTTACCCAGAAAGCTGACTTTACTAGGTGGGGTGTCCAAACCATTCCTACATACCTCCAGGTCTGATTGTACTTTGTCATTTTTAGCAGAAGAGATTCACTTCTCTAGAACACTGAGGCCATCAGAATGGAGGACTGGTCAATTTTCTAGCCCTTCTATCTACAAACTTCCACATCCCTACACCGACACACTATCTTAGGGAGGTCTCTTCAATCTCCCCTCTGATTCCAGGCCTACTCCAATTTCCTTCCAATCTGGTTTCATCATTTATTCTCTGCCTCTTGTATCTTACCATTGACCTGTAATCATTGCATGTATCTCATACAAAAAGCTCCTGAGTGCCTTGTCCTCTCACTAGTTATCCCTCTATCTTTTGCACCCAAGCCTCTCTTCAAAAGAGTGATCTTCAGTAGTCATATTTACTTCCTCACCTCTCACTGGCTCATCAAATGCCTGAAATCTGGCTTCCACCTCTACCATCATTCAAATCACCAATGAGCTCCTCACTGCGGAATCCAATGGCTACAATTGTGTGACACCTGATATTGTTTTTCACCCCTTTTGGAAACAAACCATTTCCTTGGCTTCCTGGATACCAAGCTCTCTCTGTTCACTTCCTCTTCTTGTGAAGATTTCTTCTCTATTTCATGAGATTCTCTTCCATTGCCTACTGTATACCTATTGGTATTTCCAATGATTTTTTTTACCCCAGCTTTGCTCCAGCATATCTACCCTGTCACTAAAATAATCTGTCCAAAATGTATCCATCAAGAAAAATGGTACTGATGAACCTATTTGCAGGGCGGGAATAGAGACACGGACGTAGTGAATGGACCTGTGGATGTAGCAGGGGAAGGAGAGGGAGGAATGAATTGAGAGAGTAGCATTGACATATATACATTACCATGTGCAAAATACATAGCTAGGAGGAAGTTGCTGTATAACACAGGGAGCTCAGCCTGGTGTTCTGTGATGAGCTAGAGGGGTGGGATGAGGGGGAAGTGTGGGGGTGGGAGTTCAAGAGGGAGGGGACATATATATACTTATGCCTGATTCATGTTGATATATGGCAGAAACCAACACAGCATTGTAAAGCAATTATCCTCCAATTAAAAATAAGAAAAGTAGATAAATGCATCCACCAGATGATCAAGTCATTTCCCTGCTTCAAACCTTTTACCTACAGGACAAAATGCAAACTTCTTTTTCTTGCCTTGCTCCTATCACCCTCAAATATGTTTACTTTAACAATTCTGAATTATTTATAGTTGCCCAAATATACCATTCATTTTACGCATGCTGCAGCTTGCCTGTAATTTTGATGAGGGTTGGCCTTAGTGTCAACACAAACAGTTATGTCACCATAATGGATCATGTACTAAAGGAATTTAGGAAAAGCCTCACTGCACCCCATTGCATAGTAGAAACAAAAGAACATTCTCACGTGTTTGTGCACTATACTCTCTCCCTCATAGATACCAGTTGTATCAGCAAGATACTAGTGACATCACTGATGAGAGTTTTACCATCTTTCCACTAACCCCAAAGTTAGCCCTTCAAAACAGCATATAAATAACAGGGGGCATCAGCAGAACTTTAGGATGCACCTTGGATATATCTGGGTAGGGACAAAAACAGATTATTTTTGTCTAGACTTTATCATACCCAGCTTTCTTAATTGCCAGTAAAGTTAAAGGAACTCCTGTATGATTAGTGTCATGAATAACCCAAAAACACTTTTAGAAGCCATGAAGATTTAAGGGTCATCTCCCTTCTCGGGAACAGCTCCGGGGCTGTTTGCATGTGTGTAGATACTGCCTAATCCTTGTCGAGTTCTGAGGTCAATATGCTTAAAGATGCACATGAAAATGGAGATATACTCCTTGGTGAGGTCCAAGAAAACCATATTAAGTCATTGATTAATTTCATGCTGTCCAGTCACTCCTTCACCCTCTGTCTCTACTTTTTAAAAAATAAATGTATTCAGCTTGTCACAAATTTTATTTTATATCTCCACATAGTACCATTTCACATTTTGTTTAAGTACTTGGTCATCTATTACATGACTCATTAGTTTGAGTTCTCTGTAGAATTAAAGAAAGTTGCAGTAAAAATAATAAATGGAACCTAAGTTTCAACTACATCATCCATGCATGTTTTAAAAGCATCTTTCAAAGTCAATTCAAACTCATATACAATGCCAGGGATTAGCACACCATCAACCTCCTTGCTAAACTTTTTTCCTTGCCCCATCATATTGAAGTATTGATGAGTAAAATGGCAAATGTTTCTCTTTATTGGGATTCCAATCAAAGTGCAGAAAACTGGATTAGATAAAGACTTCTTCCTAGGAGAAGTACCCAGGGGTTATCTTACATAAAACTCCATCTATTAAGAAAAAGTTGGTGAAATTTCTAATTGCAGAATCTTCCAAAGAGATGTGACAAAATTTCTTGGGGATTTATTTGAACAATTCTATTGACAGATGATGCAAATGCTAAAGAGTGCACTATGGGTATACTACTGGGTCAGTAAAATCTGAGAAATAGTTTTAATAGGAAAATGAAAGTAGACTAAAAGTCATTCATCTTCCAAATAAAAATATTTTGTTTTCATTGAATACATGTCATTACATTGAAAAGCATTTCCCACTATTTCCTACCCTCCCAGAGAAACCAACCTCCCAGAGAGATCATGGATTTTAGTAGTGTGGTATAGTGCAGGCATCAGCTCCCCCACCCACCATCCCATCCCTGTGCCTCATGGGTTTTGAACTCAGGCAGACCTGGTTTGAATTCCAGTGTTATCTGTAAAACGTCTGACCCTAGGTAAATTTCCAAAGAGTCGGACACAACTGAAACAACTTAACACACACAAATTTCTTAAGGTATCTGTGCCTCTATCCTCTCATCTATACAATGGGAATAATACTATTCACCTTGTGAGTTGCGAACATCAGAGATACCATGCGTAAAATATCTAACAGTGTACAGCACACAGCAGACACTCAGTAAGTTATACTTATGGTTATTTTAATACATTAGAGCTGGGAAGGAGAGCATCCTAAGCCCTTCAGTTTACACAACTGAACAATCTCAGGACTCAGTATGTGTATGCCTAGCCCAGTGTAACAAAACTAGTCAGTGGCATCATTAAGTCAATTTCAGGGTTCAGGGAGGTACAGTGACTTACACAGGGTCATACCAAGAATCATTATATGGAGGGGACGTGAAAATCTAGGCTTCCTAATCCTGTGTTCATCACAGTTTGCCTTCATTTCTCAAAACAACAACAAAAAGCCCCCCAACTCTAAAAAAAAAAACAACACACACACAAAAACCGAAAACCATGGCTTCTGACCTTTCGCCTTTTGCTGACTGGTTTTAATCCCATTGAATGATCTATTCCAACGTTAGGACAAATGATCTCAAAAGAAAATGTTATTTCATCCTATATTTAGAATAGATTCAGCAAATAAATTAGCTGTCTTGCAGATTAACATTTATTTGACTTACCTTGCATAATTAAGGACATGTTGGAGAGCCTGCCTGTAATTGCAATATGTTGCTTGTTAAAGTCTTAGAGGGAGCTCTCTTTCCTAACCTAGAAATGGTACTCCCTAGATGTACATTTCCATTTTCTACTGATCTACAGCTTTTCTTTATTAGCTTCTAGGCGGAGAGAAAAATCAAACCTCTCCTTAAAGAAATCCATTAAACATTTGCTGTCTTCTAAGGGGGAAGGACGAAGGAGCTGATGTGCATGGTAGCTGTAAAGCCAAAAAAAAAAAAAAAAAAAACCACAAACAAATTGGGCTTTTTTGAGAGAGAAAGGACCTGCAGGAGAACCTCAAAGACATAATTAGCAATTAGCAATACTCTCCTCTCAGTTTGCACATGGTGCCTTAACGACTTCTTGCATGATTTTTCCTTCTATGGAAGTCTATGAAATTGCCCTGCAGCATTCCATATAATGAGACTCTCACTTCTGACTCACTGCCAAGGGTAAGTGCTGTCTAGATTCAGCGTGGAGATAGGTGCCCTAACTAGGCACTGAAGTGTTCTGACCAGCATTTTCAGAGCAACTGACGCCTGGACATAGGTTTTGTCATCAAAGTGATTTTGAAGATCACTAACAGGGTCGTCATCCACTGTGAACATGATGGAAGGAGATGTGATGGACACTTAGTGTGAGCCACTTGTACCCCTCCTTTAACAGGGTCCTCATCCACTGTGAACATGATGGAAGGAGATGTGATGGACACTTAGTGTGAGCCACTTGTACCCCTCCTTTAAGCATCCTCCTTCACTCACTGGATTAGAGCAGATGTTGCCAACAGCAGCTTCAGTACATTATGTGAAAGCTGTGTTGGACGGATTAGACATTCAGATGTCTGAAACCTGGGCCAGCTGTTCTTAGGGCCCCTTACTGCTTTGGGATGAATAAAGTGTACCACATTATTGTAAAGGCCACGCTTGGATAGAAGGTTGAGTAAATCAAGCCAAAGAAAAATGTGCTACTAGCTATGACCAGAAGAAAAACTTAAATATTAACTTTAATAGACACATACATTTTGGCACTCTCATTACTGATGCTTCCAGAGTTCATGTAAATCCTGCTCATCAGGACTCTATTATTGCTGCTTTTTGAGCAAAAAGAAAAAAAAAGCTGCAGGAACCAATTATTTGCTTTATTTGGAAAAGCTGATATTCATTCTCTGTGTGGCAGGTTGAATGTGGTAGGTGAGATGAGTGGGTTTCATACTAGCGGCCACTCAGGAGGATGTCAATTTCAGGCACAGTACAAGGTTGATTCCTCCCTATTTCTTATGCAGAAATCCTTAAAATACCTGCAAGAGTTTTAAACCTGTGCATAAGGTGGAACTCCAACCTGATGTCTTTCCTTGAAAGATGAGCTAATTATAGTTGCACCTGAGTTAAGCATTCACTCATCAAACGTGTATTGCAGACCAACTATATGTAAGAAACAAGCACAGGCACAAGAGAAAAGAAACATTCCCAAACACTTTACCACGATACTTACGGGTGGGGGCGCTCATGTTCCCTTAGGGAGAAAACATCATTTCCTTTCAGTGCTACTGAAATTCCTTTTAGGAGTACTTGGGTATGGATAAGACTTACCTAATTTATCAATCACACAAGAAACCTGTGTAGTAGATTTCATACTGTGCAAGATTTTGCTGGGGAGGTGGGGAAGAGTCAAAAGAAATATAGTTTCTCATCTCAAGCCTCCCATTCATGAAAGAATTGGAAAGCAAAAGAAGGCAAAATATAACTAGGTGCTAATTGGGTAGTGTAGACACTGTTAAAGAAATTCAGATTTAATGGGTTGGTTAGCCAGAGGGGCTTTAAGAAAGACACAGGCCTTGAATATGGCCTTGAAGAAAGGGAAGCCTTTAAACTCTGATTGGAGTTGAAATTTAATCCCCATATGGCAAATGTCAAATAGCTAGAGAGTAACCTCTTAATATTTGAAACAGTAACTGACCATCTAATGAATTAAACACATTGACCTCACTATATTTTTTGGCATGGAAAGGTGTTCATAATACGTTAAGTACGAAAAGCAGATTATAGAACAGCATTCTATGATTCTATTATTAGAGAATAAAATATATGATATGCACAGAAAAAAAGTCTAGAAGGATAAAAATGTTGACAGTGGTTTTGTAGATGTGGTAGGATTATGGGTAACTTTAGTTAAAAACATTTTTTTGTGTTCTCTATTTTCTGATTTTTCTGCAACAATTGTATATTATTTGTGTAATAGTTAAAAAAAAACATGTTGGGTTCTTAAAACTCACTACAATGAATACTTCATAAAAGTTTCTTGGAGAAGGAAGAGAGAATGATTAAATAATGAAGGAGATAGGGTGGATTATATATGGCGACAGAGTTAAAAGCTGACTATCCTTCAGCTTAGTAGCCTAAGATGGGAATATGATCCAAGTCTATAAAATCATGAAGCTGACTAGGAGAACATAGATTTATTTAAAAATTTCAGGCAACAGAATTGAGGGTTGACCCTTGAATATTGGGAAGTTAAATTTAGGACAAATAAAAGTAAGTCTGAGCTCTCACAGAAGGCAAAAGAAAAAAAAAAAGGAATTTGTTATACTAGGATACTAGGGGTGGGGCTTCCCAGGTGATGCTGGTGGTAAAGAATCTGCCTACTAATGCAGGAGATATAAGAGACGTGGATTCGATCCCTGGATTGAGAAGATCCTGGAGGAGGGCATGGCAACTCACTCCAGTAGTCTTGCCTGGAGAATCCCATGGACAGAGGGGCCTGGCAGGCTACAGTCCATAGGGTGGCAAAGAGTTGGACACGACTGAAACAACTTAGCCTGCACACATGCATACTATGGGTGATATAAATTTAAAATGTAAGTATATAGCTTCAAGGATGATTTCCCCAGTGGCTCAGGTGGTAAAGAATCTGCCTGCAATGTGGCAGACCTGGGCTCAGCTCCTGGGTTGGGAAGATCCCCTGGAGAAGGGAATGGCAACCCACTCCAGTATTCTTGCCTGGAGAATCCATGAACAGAGGAATTAAGACACGACTGAGTGACTAACCCTTTCACTTTCACTTCAACAATGATTTAGATAAGTTAATGGAAGAAAGGTTCATTAAAGGTTGGTGATTGTTAAGCAAAAGGCAGGAATGTCTCAAGTCTATGAAATACTCAATATATTTGAAAGTGGCAGAATGTGGCACAGATTTGACCCCTAACCAGCGCAGGCCACAGTGCTAAAGCCATCCTCCTGGAGGCCCTTTGCTGGGCCAGGAGTTAACCCTTTAGTTGTTGGACTGTTGGGAGATTCCAAGAAGGAGATCATGGGCTGGGGTGTCCAGGAGGCAGAGGGTCCTGGGCAATAATTATTTATCAACCAGAAAAGAGGCACTCCAATATGTTCCTAATAGTTATGACTATCCCAATGCATATTGGCTAAAAATTAGTCCTGGGTGTGCCTATCTTCCGGAGAAGGCAACGGCACCCCACTCCAGTACTCTTGCCTGGAAAATCCCATGGACGGAGGAGCCTGGTAGGCTGCAGTCCATGGGGTTGCTAAGAGCTGGACACAACTGAGCGACTTCACTTTCACTTTTCACTTTCATGCATTGGAGAAGGAAATGACAACCCACTCCAGTATTCTTGCCTGGAGAATCCCAGGGACGGGGGAGCCTGGTGGGCTGCTGTCTATGGGGTCGCACAGAGTCGGACACGACTGAAGTGACTTAGCAGCAGCAGCAGCAGTGCCTATCTTCCCATACAGACTTCAGAGATGACGTCTGTCAGAGGTACAGTATATTGGGATGGATGGACCACACTGGGACAACAGTCTTAGGGATCTGTGAAGTCAAATGAAACCTTTAGATGACCAAGGAATTTTTCTTACCTCGTGGGCTATTCAGGGAAGCTTCTGAGGCTCTTCCGCCATCTCCACAGTGGCTCTGGTCAAAGGGCAGGCACTGATCACCAGTCCCTGCCACCACTTCAAAATTCTTGGACAAATCTTTTGTTTCCACAAGAGATTTCAGCTTGTAGACTTTTCGGGTATTGGTGTCTGATAGATAAAGTGATTCAGACATTGGGTCCATAGCCAGATAGTATTTGTGAGCAGGGCTTGTGCTAAGAGAAGAGAAAAAGAAAGTTATTTAAAGTAATTTGTTCAGCCTACACTCCCTGGGCTCTGCCTTTTGTCACAAGTGGAAAACTCTCTTCAGAGGTGAAAGTATTAATGTATCTTCCTTCTTATGTACTGAGGAGATGGACACCTCTTTGTTTTTCTAGTAATGGGTCTGGGATTAAAAAAAATTCAGTGTGTACTGCTAACCTGTAATGATCTGATATCCCAGTACCATCCGTTTGAGGGTAGAGAAAGATGCAGAGGAGAGAAAATCCCAGGAGATCTGTTTTCTCATACATACCTTTTCTACTCCCCCCACCCAGTTCTCCAATTACCTACTAGATTACTGCCTGGATATCTCAGGCACCCCAAACAGAAACTCCCCAGTCACCTCAAAATCCAAAACCGAAGTTAGTTATTCTCTTCCTGAATTCCCCATCCTTCACAAACCTACTTCTTGTCTTCTGAGCTTCCTACCTCACTCGGGGTCCCTACTGTCCTCCTGGGGTCCTGTTGGAAACTGAAAGGCATCCATAAACTGTGACGAGCGTGGCTTAGGTCGAGCTGTGCTGCAGATACATTGTGCCAAACTTCTCCTTTCCAAGCTTCCTTGTTTTTCACTTTTTTGTTTTTTAGCTGACTACCATATTTCTTGAATCCACATCTTCTTCTTTCAGGACATAATACAAGTGATTACATGTGACCTTTCTTTTGGTTGTAATCACAATCATCCATACCTCCTAAAGGTGACAAGTTACCTTGACTGGATTTTGGTATTCCTGAAATTCTTCAATTATATATTTACACGGGACCTTGTATTATTTTTATCTGCATATGTGGCTGAGCTCATTCACTAGTTTTGATCTTCCTAATTTCATTTTTCCTGTCACTGCAGGAGTTTTGGTTTGGGGGACATTTTGCTTGAACTTAGGGTCATGTACTGCTGACATCATCTAAGCTCTAAACCTTGAGGTCTAACCCTTACTCGCCCCCTTTCTCTCCACATGTAATTGTGCCTGCAAATGAACTTTCAGAACTTTTCTTCTATCCCTCCTGCCATTACATTAGTTTTAACCTTCATCATCTCTGGCCTGCAATATTTTCCACAGCCCTGCCCATAGGAGGTGTTTTTGAAACCTTAAATCCATTTTTCCCCATCTTGCCTCCAGAGTTAATCTGATCATTTGCTTCCCATCTTTAAAAACTCTACAGACTTTTAAATATTCCTTGGTATGGGGCACATTCCTTTCTTTACTAAGTAATTAATTCTTGTATGCCTTTTAAGGTTTTATACAGGCATTATCTTCTGAAGAAAGCTTACCCTAAATCTCTAGGCTCAGTTATTTGCCTATGGTTACCTCTATTCTGGGTGATCACATGTCATATTAACTTAAAAAAAAATGTATTTGTATCCCCTAATAAACCATGAGAGGTTGGACAAGAGCTACCCTGTCTCATTTCTAGTGTGCTCACTGCACAGCACTCCGCCTCACACCTGGTAGCCTAAATCGGAAACCGGCAGCCATTCTTTACTACTCCTTCTTTCCGCCATTCCCCATATCCAGTAAAACAACATTAAAGAAAAAAAATTCTACCTCCTAAACTCGTCTCCAATCTGCCCACTTGTCTTTATCTCCACTGTCCGCAGTCCAGGGTTCTGCCATCTCTCACCTGCATTCCTTCCTTGGTACTATTTCTATGTTTGTATTTGTTCGTGGAGTCATTAAAAAATATTTACTAAGTGCAAACAATGTGCCAAGGAACTGTGCTATGGTCGGGAGACCTACTTGTGTGCACAGCAAAGCCCTTTTCTTCATGAAACTCACAGTCTCGTGGGGGAGTCAGATCAGTAAATAGGCTATGACTTGTAAATAGGAGTGTTACAACGGAAGTAGAAAGGAGAGAAATGAGCAGATAGGAGGAACACATTACCTAGCAGCACCCATGACATGGTATTAGCATTATTTTTTAAAATTATTAACTGAAGTTCATATTTTATTCAGATTTACTTAGTTTTTACTTAATATCCCTTTTCTGTTTCAGGATTCCATCTAGGATACCAAATTATATTTAGCCTTCCAGTCTCCTTAGGCTCCACAGGGCTGTGACAGTTTCTCAGAGTTTGCTGGGTTTTGATGACCTTAACAGTTTTAAGGAGTACTGGTCAGGTATTTTTGTAGGATGCTCCTATTGGAATGTGTCTGATTTTTTTTTCTCACAGTTAGACAGGGAAGGAAGACCACAGGGGTAAAGTGCCATTCTCATCAAATCAAATCAAGGGTACATAATATCAACATGGCTTATCACTGTTAATGTTGACCTCAATCACCTGACTGAGGTAGTGTTTGTCGGGTTTGTCCTCTGTAAGTTAACTCTTTCTGTCTTATTTTCCACACTGTATTCTTTGGAGGAAGTTACTCTGCCAAGACAACACTTAAAGAGTAGGGAGTGTACCTCCTTGAGGGTCGAGTATCTATATAAATTATTTGGAGTTCTTCTGCATGACAACTTTATGTTTTCTTCTCCATTTATTTATGAACTCAACCATTTTTTTCATATCAATATGGACTCATGGATATTTGCTTTATATTTTGCATTAAATCCAATACTACTTTATTTTGTTGCTCAAATTGTCGCAGCTTTACCCCCTGGGAGCTCTTTCTGTTGGCTCGTGTGCCCCTCATCCACCGCCATCAGTGCGGGTGTGCTTTGTTTGTTTTTTGAGCACGTCCTTCCTTTCTGGAACTACACGATGCTCCAGGCTCATCTTGTATGATACCTGCCCTGGCACCAGAATGAATCATTTTTCCAAGTATCCCTAGTCCTTTTATTGAAAAATGGTATTAGAGAGTAAGATCTGAATACTGGGTGTAAGCACTATTTTTTCCCCTCCACACCTCGCTGTCTCAACTACTCTGTGAACTCTTTGCAGGCAGGAACCTTACCTTTCTACCTCAGTGCCAACAGAGGGTCTGACAGGGCTGATGCTCAGTAAGTGCTGAACTAAACTGTAGGACATGAATCTAACTAAGACATAGAGGAGTTCAGGCCTTGGCTACTTAGCCAAGCAAAATGGACGGGAGAGGGTCATTAGACTAATTAAGATGCTCTTAAAGACTGGCATTAAACTGTAAATAAAACCCAGAGCTGTTAAGAGTAAAAAAAAAAAAAAAAAAGACTGGCATGTTCCTGATTGTATTTGTAATTGCCATTTGCCCTCTAAGCATATTTATGTTAATGATAGTAAGGCTGGCAAATACTGACTTGAGATCCAGTTTATAGTTTTAATTGGAAAAAAATCAAATCCAATTGGAATACTTGATTTTTTTCTACTTACCTTCATCAAATAAGAGAGTCCGGTAGATTCCAGGGACATCCTCAACCCTGGAATTACCATGCCAGCTGCTGTAAATAAACCGTGAAGGGCCCGACAGATTCCAGTATTGCTTTGGCAGTCATACGAGACAAAGCATCTCTGTAGCAAAGACTGCTTAAATATGGGTTTGAGTAAAAGTTTTCACATATTTAGTTGTACTTTTTGCCTTCAGAATAAAAATTTTCCAGTGCCCTTAGATCTTTCTAGAATAAAGAAGGGGTCACACCCCTCCTCAAAACAACCTTCAATACTTTGGTAGCCAGCTTGTGGAAGTTTCAACTGAACCAGATTAATCATGTTTTGTTTAGGGAAAGTCCATAGGCTATTTTTCCAAGAGAAATGTTATTTGTACAAAAACACTTTGGAATGCATTACATTCATTTATTATTGAATATCCTCAAAGTGCCTGTGAGGGAACTTGGAATTATCATTCTTCTCAAATCTCAACTGAGGAAACCCAGGCACATAGAAAGCTCACCCAGGGTCACTAACAAGTCTGTGCTTGGACCAATATTAGATTAGATTGTATGTAACTGAGTGTGCAAAATAAATACCTTCAGAATACTCTTGTTCTGAAAGTGACAAAAAAAAATTCAGTGTTACAATCTTCTTCTAACTATGTTGCTTTGCGAGGCTGTTCTCAAACTCTGTGCACTGGCCTTTAGAAAATGGAATAGCCCAAATGCACCAAATTCAAATTTGATTGCTATTTTCTTGACAGCCAACAGTCAGGAAGGTCTCCTATACTGAGAAGCAATTTCTTGCCATTTCATGCCATTTCCCAAGTGCACTTCAGCTCTTTTGAGATTGGTTTCTTTCTACTTTGTGAAAACATGCCAAACCTGAGAAAGAAAAACCACTGGAATACATTCCAATTTGTTCTAATCCCTTGTGTCTAAACACATATTGCGATTTGAGATATGTGAAGATTATAACTTTAGTGGTATTGTCATCTTCTGGTTAGTTTTCCATGCAAGCAATGCCTGCATGGAGACTTAGCAAAGATCACTTAGCAAATATCACTTCACTCATGCCAGTTAAAACCACATAGATTGTGAAATGGGCAATTAATGCTCATAATTAATACGGTGCAACATTTTACCAGCAAGCAATTTGATAACCAACTTAATTTGCTTACGGAGTCAGTCATGCCAAAGTAGCAAGGCTGATCTTGTGCACTGGCATTTGGGAAGTGCCTCTCCCAAATGGACTCCAAATGACAAACCCCATCACTGCCATTTTGATGACAATTGGCATTCGAAAGTGAACAAATTCAATTTTCTCCTTTGCAATTTCAGGTAACTTAGAACAGTTTTGACAAGTGTAATGTGTTAACAAGTTGAATAGACATACTTATGACTAATTTCAGAGTTATATGCCATTGTCAGTAAATGGTCAGTTTAAAGTTTATTATCTTTTTTTTGATGGGGTAAAACAGAAACCATGAGGTTGCATAAGAGGAACATGGAGAAATCTTATTCAAGAAGGTCATCATGGGCATTCTCTTAATACACTTGTCAACTAAATTCCTGGAAGTAGGAAGACTGCTGCACCGTCTCTTTCTCTACTTGCAACTTGAAAGTGAAAGTGAGGTGAAAGTGTTAGTCGCTCAGTCGTGTCTGACTCTTTGTGATTCCATGGACTGTAGCCTGCAGGACTCCTCTATCCATGGGACTCCCAGGCAATAATACTGGAGTAGTTTGCCATGCCCTCCTCCAGGGGGTCTTCCTGATCTGGGGATCAAACCCCCATCTCTTGTCTCCTACATTGGCAAGAGGATTCTTTACCATCTGAGCCACCAGGGGAGTCCACAAAATCAAATCTATTTGAACTTACAGACTCACTTGTGATATCACCTAAGAAAACACCATGAGGCTGGAGGCTTTGCTTTCCCGGGAAGTACTGAACTGCCAACTTTCTCTTATCATGTTTTCTTTTTGGTACATTCTGATCCTCTAGCAAATTCCACTTAGTGGAGCTCTCCTTTTGGAAAACACTTACCTGAGTTATAACTCCTAAGTTAACATTTACATTATTCCTTTAAACTTATTTAAGAAGTAAAGTTTCCCTATTAGCATATTATTAGGAGGTGATGTCTTAGGCAGGAAGGGGCATTAGGCACCCACCCATGTGATTTGCTTACCTATGTCTGGTATCTCTGTTTCTAGGGTGCACAAGGTATCCACGAATAGCAAGTAAAAGCAAACAGAGAGTCATCAGTATCATCCAACAAGCCAAACTGAACCAGACACACCTCTTCCTAACTCAGCTTGTGGTCAGTAGAGGGACTCCATAGGGATCACTCAGTCAGATGGGTAAGCCAAAGTGGACCCAATCCCTCCTGGCTGCTTATCCTGAGATGGCGCCAAGATGACTGAACATCCAGCTTGGTGCCTGGGCTAAAGCTCTAAGGTAGTTTTTTTCAAAAAGTTCTCTCTGGACTGTTTTCATTGGAAGCAGCTGAGCTCTTGCCACATGTGCAGTTTCCTGGGGGCTCTCCCCAGTCATGCCAAATCAGAATCTGGAAGTGGGAGTGGGGCCCAACAATTCCATTTTTAACAAACTCAGCTGGTGATTCTGAGGCAGAATAAGGCTTAAGAACCCCTGGGCTAAGTTTTGAAGAAGTACCCACTGCAAAGGGTCTGATCATGCAAGTCTCTAACTTGAAAGCCACTTTATCAAAATGCAAACTCTTTCATTATCCAGTCTATGTACAAGAGACATCCCCAACCCAAGCTTAAGCCACTTATATGATTGTAGAGGTGAGATAGGGACATCACTTGTACACATTAGCACAAGTATTTAGCAATATTAAACAATTTAACAAATTGAAAGTATAAAACTTTTTTCTTCAACCATGATAGAATGTACCTGGCATCAAAACTGCTGCATCAAGAAAGTTTCAATAAAACATTGTTTACATCAAACTACAAGAGCCTTGTATTGGCCAGCTACTCATGCTCTGAGGGAGCAACCCTGGTGGGTAAAACAGAACTGTCATGTCAGAAACAGCAGAACACTTCGGGGGTCCCTGATCTGTAAGCAGCTTGGCACAGGGCACTGCCTAGGGTATCTTACTCTGGGATGGGGTATGGGTCTTCTTGCCCAGGGAGCACAGTCTGTGTATAGGCCTGACCTTGGGTCCAATCTGCCCAGAATTAAAAGGTTATAATCATCTGTGAAATATAGTCATTGCAGTTTTAAAATGTTTTAAACCTGGCCCTTAGGTCATTTTGAAAATCATGAAGATAACAAATCTTTTTATCTAAACTAGAAAATGTTCTTATTAGTTGGAACATCAGGAAAGAAGAAAAGATACAAAATGATTTCCTTTGAAGCCATCTGCAACTACTTAACTCTTGTTGAAGAAAATCCTTTTGGGATTTGACTAGGTGGGCTACAGTGACAATCCACTGACTTTTCCATTTTACGTGTTAGTCACTCCAGCCGTGTCCGACTCTTTGTGACCCCATGGACTGTAGCCCACTAGGCTCCTCTGTCCATGGAATTCTCCAGGCAAGAATACTGGAGTGAGTTGCCATGCCCTCCTCCAGGGGATCTTCCCAACCCAGGAATTGAACCTGGCTCTCCTGTACTGTAGGCAGACTTTTTACCAACTGAGCCATCAGGGAAGCCCCTTCTATTTCATGGGGCCACCTCTAAAGCCTGGGTATCCCCAGGGTTGACACAAAAGATCAAAAGGTAAGGGTGAGGTGATGTGATTAGAAATCTGGCCTCAGGCGTTTGAACCTCTTTCAGTTTCTTTGTCTCCAGACACTTGCTTATTTTTGTGGCCTCTGAACCATAGGGTGAAAGCGCTTAAGGCTGGCTCTAATCACTGTTACATGGTTGATCTTCTTGAAGGAAGTTGAGTTGTGAACATTAAAGCATGGTTTCATCTGCCACAGACTCTCACGGTACAGAACCATGTGTGTGGCTCCAAAAGGTTTTGAAATTCTTAGGTGATGGCAAGGAGTGGGGAGAGGGGGTGGTTTGATTTTCTTGTGGCCACTTCTGATCGTGCCAATAATGTCACTGTGAATTTGGGAAGATGTCCCATATTATGCAGAGCAGCTTCTCTCATTAACATCTCAGAGGGAGGAAGAGAAAATGACGGAATTTATTTCCAGTGTGTGACCTTGTTCTGTCTCAGAATTACTTTTAGTTAAAGATTCAGGATTGAGCCACCACCAAAGTCGGTTTGCTGTCTAGCTGGCAATGGACTGCACGCTGAGGTGTCAGTGTGTGAGTGCCTCACAGGCACGGCCCATCAGTGGGCATCACCACCTGGCAACTGACGGACCAGAAGTTTGCCGTGAGTTTGGAGGAGAAAGGTATGGAAGGGCAAATCTTTTCAGAGCAAGAAATTCTTGTGATGGTAGGATCTTTAAGTCGATCTTTGATTTTGTTCAGGACCTGCAAGATTAAAAGGGCTATTCTTTTTTAATTAAAAACTTTTTACTGAGTTATGATTCACATACCACAAAATTTCACCCTTTGAGAAAGTGCAATTCAGCAGTGTCCAGTAGACTCATAGAGTTGTACAACGCCGGCCATCGTCTGATTCCAGAACATTTGAATCATCTTATGAAGAAACCCCGTACCCATTAGCAGTCAGTTCCCATTTCCCCCATTTCTCCAGCCCCAGGCAACCATTCATCTGCTTTCTGTCTCTATGAATTTGTTTATTCTTGACATTTCTTATACACGGAATTAGATAATATGTGGTATTTTGTGCCTGGCTTCTTTCATTTAGCATCATGTATGACCCATTCCTTGTACATTTTGGTAAGGATGTATGACCCATTCTTTAGTACATTTCATGGATGGAGAAAAAGGGGTAAGCCAACTTTGGAGTTTCTGGCTCATGACCAGACATCACAAGAGTTTGCTTGGCCTGCTCTGTGCTGGTTGCAGCACTTTGCTTGTTCTTCATGCTGTTCTTAGCTTCTTCCCTTATCCTTAGTCAGAAAATATCTGATATCAAAGAACGGACTTCCCTGTGTGTTCATCTTCTCATGGGAGTCTGCCTTTGAAGACTGACTTCCCACTCCTGCCACTTCTTAGAGCTTCCAACTTCAGGAAACTCTCAGTTAAGACTATCCTTCTCATTCTCTGTCCCTTGGCCTTATCACAACTTTCCTGTGTTGTGTTTAGGGCCCTGCTTTCAGCTAGCCATTCGCTTGAAAATCAATCTGACAAACGAATCCATGCTTGGTGATTAATGATGATTTTAGCTTGATGGGTTTTTCCAACACAGGTTCTCATGTTGGGAACTCTTGGAAAGCCAATGTCTCAACTCAGAGGAATGCATTTCTTAGGGTGGCAATTTGGACCCCTTGGAAGGTCAGCAAAGATGTTTTGGGTGTGAGGTAAATGGAGCTTTTGGGTGACAATGCTAATACATGAGACTAAACTGGAAAGCTAACCACCTATTTCATCTATATGTAGTCTGTTTCTCTGTTTGCAACTCCAGTGTTGCTGACGAGAGGAAGGTTCTTGGTCATTTTTCAGATATTTTCAGGGCCCTTAAAGTCTGTGTTCCATTTGTTCCTTCAGCAGAGCTCTCTACAACTTCTACTGTCCTTCATCATGCTAACTGCCCCTAAATGGGTGCTATTCAAGTTCTACCCAATCTCCAGTAAAAGACAGGAGTTGAGCACTAACAACAATGTAGGAAATATTAACTAGTCACTGTGAAAGAAACAGTAAAATCTCAAGAGAAAATTTTCATGTCACATTGACATTTGTCAAGTCCAAATTACTCAAGGCACCAAGAAGCATTTGGTAGGCTCTTTTTTTTTTTTCATTTTTAAGGGAAGGACAAAACAAATATCTGGAGAATCAGGGCATCTTGAACAATACAGCATGAGGTTTTTACAAAGAATAAATAATTTCCAGTTATGCTTAATAGATTTGTGAAATTAGAAGATGAGAGGGGAGCAAGAGGATACTCATATTTAAATTCTTACAAAGCACTTCATATGGTGTCTCCTGTTTTTATTTATATAATAACCCATGTGAGTTTTAGAAAACTGAAAAATGACTCTGAGGTCATAATCAAAGGAAGATGAGACAGTCATAATTGATGAGAAACAATTGATAGATTTGGGGATGCTGAGAATGAAGAAGAGAAAGTTCAGGTACCTATGATAATCTATCTTAACACTTCTGAAAGCTTCTCAGGTAAATGACGGAAGTGGCTTCTGTACTTTAGATGTAAACATTTGCCACTACTGAGTGGATGTTTCATGAAGGCAGATTTTTGCTCAATATAAGGAAGAATTTTCAACACAGCATACCAAAGATGCAGTGGGTTGTTGGGTGAGATAAGTAAGTTTTCTGTTATTGAGAGGGATAAACAAAGTAAAGATGATCAACCGTCAGGGATGCAGTGCACACTACATTTTACCAGACACCTCTATGGACTCTTCTATCACTAAGCTCATAAATCTGTGATATCACTTTTTAGTTACTGAAATATGTGTGTGTGTATGTGTGTTTAAAATTTTAACATGAGAAGCAAAGCACTAGGGATATCTAAACCTAAGCTATCTCATAAATCTATCTTAAAAAAAAACTTCACAGAATGTATTTTTGAGACTCCCGCAGATTTAATTGCATGATCTTATAAGCTTCCCTTCTTTATTATTGTATCTTCATTTCCCACTGGAAGGAAGCACTGAGATGTATATGTGCAGATGAAATCTGCAGGAAACAGGCAAAGGGATACTGTATGCTTAAATAACAAGAAATAACCTTGTTGATCTCGGCATGTTGCTAATAATAATGACATAACTGACTTTTTTGTACCCTCCCCATTCAGCCAATGGGGGATCAGCTAGAGGAAATAAATGATCATCCACCAATGAAAATGAAATTATTTTTGAGGTCAGATGAAAGAAACTCAATTGGGGACAGTTTGGATCAGTGGAGCTGAGAGGAAAAATCTATAGTCTGCCAGTCTTTGAAATGTCAAGGGGCATCTAGAATTGTTCAATGTGGCCCAAAATGGAACAAGAAGATGAAAGAGAAGGAAATATAGAAGGGCACCCAGTAGGGGCAAGCTTTATGTCCTCTCAAGATGTCATCAAACACTGGGCAGATAACTACACATTTGTGGATCTTAAAACAGGTTAAACTGTATAAGACATGTAAGAGGATGCTCAAATACTAAATTGACAATTCTATAGATACAAAAGTAGAAAACAGAGTAGTTAAATTATACAATGAATAACCTGACAGAGAGTGAAGATCTAGAATGTTCTCTATTTTTTTCTGTAATAACTTATTGACAATATTGCTCTTCCACTCAGTTTTAAATGCAACCAATTGACATAATGACTCTATATAGTCTGTGTTTCCAAGGAAACAGATGACTCAACCAAATAAAATGACTAATATGCGCTGGGGGGGCGATTAAATTAATTGATTTAACATCAACCAAAAATTGGTACAAAATTAACTCTCTCTATATATAAAGTAGAATTCAACGAACATTATGGTTATTAAGCTAGCAAAACCACCTTGTGTCAACTTATTTCTCCCAAGAAAGTTTAAACTTGGAAAAGTTATAAAGCAAATATATAAATTCACCAATCATATGTGAAAGATGCAAAGTATACAGAATAGACTACTGATTAGGATACTTTTTTTTTAAGTGAATCTAATAAGGACTATACTAGTTTCTGATTAAACATGACAGATAATGTTTGCTGTCATAGACTGGGTTGATGGTTTTGACTATCATCAAATAGGGAGTTACCTGTTAATTACATCTAAACGATCATGTCTATATATTTATATTCCATCAGGTTATTTATCTGATGGCCATTCACAAGAGTGTTGGGAGTAGAGAAGGAAGAATAAGTTTTTCTCCTTGAAAGAAATGCAGGGAATCTTAACCATGAGTCTATGAAAGGGCTTCATCCACAGGGATAAGTTGCTAGGGTGGGAGGTGGGGAGTGGAGATATGGGGAGAAAACGAAAATATGTAACAGCTGAGTTTTGTGTGAATGTGTTTATTTCTGGGGGAGAAGGCCCATAACATTCAACAGATTCTCAAAAAGGTCTGAGAACTTAAAGAAAAATGTTAGGAAGAACTTCTGTCAGCTCAGAAGAGCCAGCTAGGCAGACTCACGCTAAGTGAAAGCCTAGGTGTGTGAGCTCATGGTGTGTGCTCGCCTGTGCCTTTGAAGAGCTGTGGCAGTGACAGGGATTGGAAACTACTTCACTCTGTCCAAAACAAAATTTTCCTTATATTGAGAACATCACTTTGCAATTAGGGTCCAAGTTATTCCATTTTATTCTTCAAATGACTTTGTGTTAAAGGAAGGTCATAGGTACTTTGGACTAAAATGCAAATTTGTGAACTGTTAAGGACCCTTGACCAAGAGAGAATCTTCTCAATGAATGACAATTGCTCCACCTCAGGTAAATTTGCATTTAAATGACAAGGGAAAGGAGTCTATTTAGCTGGGTTTTCTTTATAGTAATATTTTTGGTTTTTATAGATAATCCTATGGGTTTTTTCCTCTGAGAAGGCAGCTATTGATACATAGGAGCTAGTTACATAGGTTTTATAGGGTTGGCTATATGGGGTCAGCCAGACAAGGTCTCTATGCAAGGGCCAATATCTGCACGCCTGGAAACATTCAGATGGTGAACGAATTGTTCAGTGCTCCACTTATGTTTGGCATCATGTAGACAGAGCATCCCTAGGATTTTGAAGACAATGTAGAATGTTGTATAAAACATTTTCAAATCCAGGCTACAATCATCATGGCCTTCTTCATTGATTTTCCAGTAAGTAGGTGCCCAAAGGGATACACTGCTTGTAATGACAAATCCCTGTGAGGTATGACATCCCAAGGTACATGAACATTTGATTAGGGCAGGGTGCTATGAATTAGTACCTCTTTAGACTCTGTAGATGTGCTTTATCTTTATAAAATCTTAATTTTACAGTCTATTTTTTTATCAGTCAAGGGATTTAACAGCTTTTTTCTCTATGACAGCGTTTGCAATTATAATTAAGAAATGTATTAAAACTGGAGTGAATTAATGTGAAAAATGGATGGGGGTTTGGGACTAGAAGAGTTCTCTAACTAGGTATGAAAGACTCAGTCTGAGAAAAGGGAGGTAGATTCCAAAGGAAAGCATGAGAATTTGAAAACTTTTGAGGAATGTCCTTATGTATTCAAATTTCCACTCTTATGTGATCATAAGTGTTAAACGAAAATGACCCAAGACTTCTCATGTGATTTGACTGGTCCTGACTGTGCTCCGTGCATACACATTGCTCCGTCATTGTCTGTATTCTCCCAGTCACTGTTCTTGGTCACTACTTTTCAGGTCAATGAGGTGATGCCTGAGGCAAGAACTGTTTTATGGAAGAGTTTATAAGGTGGCATCAACCACCCTATAAACATAGGGAACATAGGGAAATTTTTCTGGAACATAGGGAAATTTTCAGCCTCATGTCCTGAAGGCATGTGTCAGGGATAAAACTGTCACAACCAATTAGGAGAAGGCTCTATTAGTTTACCCAGGAGAGGGGAAACAGATCTGTCTATCCCTCTTGGGATGGGAGAGGATGTTTTCCTTTTCTAGGACTCCAGGGGACATATATTTGTGCCTTATATCCTTAGAAACCTGAATATTCATTGGAAGGACTGATGCTGAAGCTGACGTTCCAATACTTTGGCCACCTGATGTGAAGAGCCGACTCATTTGAAAAGACCCTGATGCTGGGAAAGATTGAAGGCAGGAGGAGAAGGGGAAGACAGAGGATGAAGTGGTTAGATGGCATCACTGACTCAGTGGACATGAGTTAAGCAAACTCCAGGAGATGGTGAAAATCTTGCCATAGAAAGCTTGCATGCTGCAGTCTATGGGGTTGCAAAGAGTCAGACACAACTGAGCAATTGAACAACAACAATAATCCTTAGAAAGGGAGAAATAAAGATGATTAAGTCGAAGTCTCTTTAGTTGTTATTTCTGTGTAACTCCAAAATATGAACGACAGTGCCAAAAGGTATGAATTCCTTTCAAATGGTGTCAAAATACTTCGTCCTTCAAGAATATTCCTAAAACAGAGTGAGAAAGTCTAAAGATGAATGCTTTAATCATTTTTTCCAATGGATCAGAGCTTTTAAGGATGAAAAAACTAATCCTTCTTCAACTGTTGTGTAAACACAGGTGGCCATTTTCCTTTTGATGAACAGACCACTTCAAAAGACTGGACCTGGAGAACTTAGAAAATGTAGTTTTTGGCTCTGACAACACCTACCTGCTAGAAACAATACTATGTATTTTTGATCAGTCTTTGTCGTGGGCAGAGCAGGGGTTGAGTGACTTACCTGAGCATGTGACAGAATGGAGCTCCACATCAGCGTCAGGAATGCACTCAGGGAAGGCCACACATACAGGCATGTCAACGCCTCCTGGTTCTCCAAAGCAGTGCTCAAGGGTTTCTTCAAGTGGGAGTAGACATGGTGACCTATGTCTGTGGCCCTATTCCTGCATCTCAGCTGGGTACTACAATATGGCAACTGCATTTTCTGTTCCTTCATGCAATGCCTTGTCTGTTCCTGTTATCTCATTCTTGTTTTTACCTTATCCGCTAAGCAAACACAGAGATTAGAGGAGACTTACCTTAATTCCAAAATACTAACGGAGTTTCCCGAGGGAAATATTCGCCTTACAAAATTGAAGTCACCAACATACACACTACCATCAGGGCCAGAAGCTAAGGCAACGGGAGCGAAGAGTTTGTTGTTGTGGGCGGGGCCATTGCAGTTGGTGCAGGCTACGCTCCGTTGGTGTCCATTACCCATGATGGTTGCTATGACTGGAGGCTGCTGGGAAATGAACATATTTTCTCCATTCCCTTTATGTATGATTCCTAGATCCAAGGGGGAAAAAAAAGAATTAAAAAATAACCACACCATATTCTCAGCAATATTTTAAATTCTCTCTCATTGTTCAAAGCAGGAAGGAGCGTTGGCTTGCTATAAAAGAACCTGAGAGCGAAGCACATCACCCCAGCTTTTATTTAACTGCACAGCTACAACAAATGGCAGCATAACACTTTGCCTCAGTTTGTCCATCTATGAAATGGGATAATATACCCAGTCCCTTTAATGTTGATTCTAAATGCCTCAATAAAGTGTTTAATGACAAACTTTTAATGATTTCCTGTTCACTTTGGGCTCTCTGAATCATCTGTGGCTGGTTTTCAATCTCTGACTTTCTTCTGATGCCTGGTGCACATCTGTCTGACTTCAAACCACCTGCTCTATACAACTATGAAAAGGGAGGATCAGTCAATTTTAATATTAACCTAGCAGAACACAATCAGAAAGGTAATCTACTTTGGTAAAAAGAAATCATACTACTAGAATGCACTTCAAAGATAAGAGAAAAGAACTTGAATGTTCCCCTCTTTTGGACCATATCTCACTATCATCAGTGCAGGAAATAAAAGATACTGACTTATGAAACTGCTGGAAAGTACTCTGCAGTCATTTTCTCTGGGAAATCTCATCCATTCTCATGACTTAACTCCCATCTCTCTACGTTGAAACTTTTCTCCTGTCCAGAGTTCTCACCTGACATGCAATTTCCTACTACATTTCTTTACTTGGCTGTCCCGCTGGTACCCCAAACTCAACAGGTTTAAGACTGAACTCAGTAGGCAAAACACTCTCTGACATAAATCACAGCAAGATCCTCTATGACCCACCTCCCAGAGTAATGGAAATGAAAGCAAAAATAAACAAATGGGACCTAATTAAACTTAAAAACTCTGGCACAATGAAGGAAACTATAAACAAGGTGAAAAGACAGCCTTCAGAGTGGGAGAAAATAATAGTAAAGGAAGCAACTGACAAAGAATTAATCTCAAAAATATACAAGCAGCTCCTGCAGCTCAATACCAGAAAAATAAACGACCCTATCAAAAAATGGGCCAAAGAACTAAACAGACATTTATCCAAAGAAGACATAAAGATGGCTAACAAACACATGAAAAAGTGCTCAACATCACTCATTATCAGAGAAATGCAAATCATGGGGGTCATTAAAGGAAACTGAACATTGAACCCTTAAAAAAAAAAAAAGAAATGCAAATCAAAACCACAATGAGGTACCGTCTCACACCTGTCAGAATGGCTGCGATCCAAAAGTCTACACACAATAAATGCTGGAGAGAGTGTGGAGAAAAGGGAACCCTCTTACACTGTTGGTGGGAATGCAAACTAGTACAGCCACTATGGAGAACAGTGTGGAGATTCCTTAAAAAACTGGAAATAGATCTGCTATACGACCCAGCAATCCCACTGCTGGGCATACACACCGAGGAAATCAGAAATGAAAGAGACATGTGTACCCCAATTTCATCACAGCACTGTTTACAATAGCCAGGACATGGAAGCAACCTAGATGTCCTGGATAAGAAACCTGGATAAGAAAGCTGTGGTACATATACACAGTGGAATATTACTCAGCTATTAAGAAGAATGCATTTGAATCAGTTCTAATGAGGTGGATGAAACTGAAGCCTATTATACAGAATGAAGTAAGTCAGAAGGAAGAACACCAGTACAGTATATTAATGCATATATACAGAATTTAGAAAGATTGTAATGATGACCCTATATGCAAGATAACAAAAGAGACACAGATATAAAGAACAGACTTTTGGACTCTGTGAGAGAAGGCAAGGGTGGGATGATTTGAGAGAATAGCATTGAAACATGTATATTACCATATGTGAAATAGATGACCAGTCTAAGTTCAATGCATGAAACAGCCAGTGCACTAGGACCACCCAGAGGGATGGGATGGGGAGGGAGGTGGGTGGGGGTTTGGGATGGGGGACACATGTATACCTGTGGCTGATTCATGTCAATGTATTGGCAAAAACCATCACAATATTGTAAAGTAATTAGCCTCCAATTAAATAAATTATTTAAAAAAAAAAGAAGAGAAAGAAAAAAAGACTGAACTCATTATTTTTCTGTACTGCTCCACCCCGCAAACCACGCTATTTCTCCTATGTTCTCTGCTGATCTTCTGAGTGGTATCACCAGGAATGTATTTACTCATGTTGGGAATATGGGCACCACTGTGGCTCTTCTTTTCCTCATTCTTTAGCCCTAATTAATTACTAAACCCCCACTATCTCCTCAAATATATTGAACCAGTTCTATGGTCTCTGTTCTTACTACTGCTGCTTTAGTTCAGTTTTTCTTAACTTCTTAGTTTCTTGGTTTCTGTGTTTACCCATCTCCAAACTATTGTCCATATTTCTGCCATAAAGGTTATTTCATGTTGATATATGGCAAAAATCAACACAATATTGCAAAGCAATTATCCTCCAATTAAAAATAAATAAAGATTATTTCAATATGTAGATTAAAACCTTTCAGTAGTTCCATATCCTCTATGGCAGCAGTCTCCAACCTTTTTGGTACCAGGGACCAGTTTCATGGAAGACAAATTTTCCATGGATGGGGGCGAGAATGGGGGGTGGTTTTGGGATGATTCAGCGCATTACATTTATTGAGTTTGTTGAGCAGGAGGCAGAGCTCAGATGTAATGTGAGAGATGGGGAGCTTCACTCTGTACAGGAGAAGCTTTATTCGCTTGCCTGCTGCTCATCTCCTGCCGTGCGGCTCAGTTCCTAACAGGCCACACACAGGTACTGATCTGTGGCCCAGGGGTTGGGGACCCCTGCTTTATGGGATAAAGGGCTCATTTCTTATGATTAAGCCATACAAAGCCCTTCATGATTTGGCTCTTGTCTCCTTCTTCAGTCTCCCCTCTCATTACCCTCTCATTTTTATCCTGAGTTTCAGCTACAGCAAACTATGCACAAGTATTTTCACACGCTTCTGTTCTCTGCTTTTGTGTTTTGCCGGTCCCTCCATCCTGAATGCCCTCCTCATTTTGTTTGCTTGGGAAACTCTAATCTAGCCTCCAAAGCTCAGCCCAGTTCTCCTTGGATGCTCTGTCCAGGAAGAATTTATTATTCCCTCCTCTGTGAGTATGCACAGTTTCTTTTCCATAGCTCTATTATGACACTTGCCACATGTAAGATACAGTTTTCATGACTTCTCTATCTTCCCTATCACAACATGAACGCCTTCCTCTGTCTTACTCTTTTCTGCATTTCAGTGCCAATCCCTGTGGCCAAGTCATTAGAAGTGCTCAATAAATGTTGGAAACAGGCTTTGAGTCTCTTGTAGTTTCCTTGTCCAAATCCCAATGATTTTGAGAACCTGCTGAGCCTGGGCAGAAAACCCAAGGAACAAGTACTGCTATGCTAAACAGCTCAAGTCTGCCCAGAATGAGCCAGGGCAGGTAAAAAAAATCCATGTGGTGAGAAGACATGCCAGTGTGTCAGGCTGTAGCAGCTGACAGCAAATGAATGAATGCAGCTATCCTGTCCAGTCTTATTTTTTCGCCTATGACTCCTGCTATCTATCTCCTTGGACTGCCTGTTATTCTCCCTAAACATTTCCTGAAATGTCTCCCTTGGTTTTTTTCCAACTTTTGGTCCCACAGTCCTACAATAGAAACCATTGATCACTCTGAAATAGGAATGTCACTGGCAAAAATTAAGAGGGTAAAACATGCACGAAGCCATGGCACCAAATATGAACCTGGAAACAGAAATGCCATACTTCTATAGGCTTTAGATTTCAAATCTCAAGTAATTTTACTTTCTTTCCCAAGGTGATTTCTGGCTATTTTTTTCCCCCAACATATCTGCAGGAGCAGCTATGAGCTTATGCCCCAACAAATTGCTCTTTTATTGCAGAACCATGAGATAGATATCTTGAGGCTCACTACTTTCTTATTAATTTTATTAATAACTTTATTAGGCACTGAAGAAATGTCTCAAGATTTAGAATAGTTAATTAAGTTAGATTAATAGGATAGAATTTCATTTCCCCCAAAACACTTAATTGCAGTGTGATCAGTATCACAATTTAAATGAATTGGGAGAAACTGAGTGAGAACTGGCATGATAGTTGCACAACATCATTGAAAAGAAATCTCCTGATAATCGCTCACTGAATATCCTACCAATGAGACTATGATATGTTCTTCAATAAATGAGGAAACCAATTGTTTAGCATGTCAGTATTTCAGCAATGCACTACAGGGTATATCATTCAAAAATATTTCCAATTATTGGCTTGGGAATACCAGATTTGCTATTAACATCTATTTTCACAGATAGATATCCATTTTTTATATCAATATAATGATATAGTTAACAATTACCTTCAAAATGACATGCTATTACCAGGCTCCTGGCAATTTAAACACTGAAGATGGCTATTCTAAACCATTCTTCTAAGCCTGCAATTCGAAAACTCCTCTTTTCTATTAGAAAGCCCAGTACTCCATCAAATAAGAAGAATGATTAAAGGAAATAAAACATAAGGCAATGTACTTTCTGATTACATCTCAACAATTGATGTCTTGCTTTCATGCAAGGTACTAAAGTGCCCGTGTACCGAAATTACCATTCCTGTTTAAAGCTGAAGCAATCAAAACAAAAATGGGCAAACCCCTTTTGTATTGCCCTGGAAAAATAGATCATTTTGAAGGGTGTTTTTGTTGTTTCAAGAATCTGTTTAACCTTCCATTACATAGAACCGGGGCATACCATCTAGCAACAATGATTTAACACCAATTCTTCTGCAAAAGGTTGCTTTGAAAACATTTGTTTATGTTCCTGGAAATCTTGATCAATTACTGCTGCCTCCTTTCCAGTTTATTCTGCCACACATGCTCATTTTGAAAACAGAATCAAATGATCCAGAGACTACACACATTATTTATAGGAAGGCCAACTTCCTGCTAAGGATTGGGTGTTTTGTTTACAGTTAACAAAGAAACCCCACTGGCTGGGGGCCTATGGCATATTTTCTCCCTCAAGTTTTCCTTTTCTCTGCCAAAAAGTCAAGTCTGTTGTATAATAATTTAAGCATACTTCTAAACACATGACTCATATCCTCCTGTTACCTTGCTCAGAACTTCTTTTGAAGCTTATAAATAAGTTTGAAATACAATTCCCCTTGGAAGCCAGTGGGTGGTGCTTTATACTGATTTCAAAGAAGAAACAATTTTTCAGGCTTATGAACAACAAGGGACACAATAAATATTTCTCTTAGGACTTGATTGAGAGGATATAAACACAAACTGGGAGACATGCCAATGTGATCAATGGAAATTTACTTTCCCTCCCAGTAAAACCATTTGCCAAAAAACTACTGGCTTATCTTGGAGGTTAAGTTAAAGGAGATTCTTGATCTATTTCAGACAGATGACTACACCCAATTAGAACCGTGGATAGTTTTTTTCTAATAATTTAAAATACTCAACTGGCATAATTTTAAAGAACTGATTTATCTTAAAAGAAATAAATATGTACTCTCTGCAATCACTAATAAGATGTATTTTGAAGGAATAATATTGAAAAACACAAGTTCCTAGTTGGTTTTCTTTGTTAATTTCAGTGAAAGTAAGAACCATCTTGATGTATCAGACATAATATTTGGAAACAATGCTCAACAACCAATGGCTAATTGTCAGGTAAATACAATTGCTGCAACTGAAATGACAAATGGTCTGAAAACACTTCCTGCTAGAAACTACCCACTGCATAATGATTTTGGAGGCAAAGAAAAACTGCAGAATTGAATGGCAGCAGACATCCAATTTAATTACAGGTGTCTTTTTAACCAGTGAGAAGAAATTGGGGGAAGATAGATTCTTGTTTCTAATCTGCTATCTGTCTCAGATCAAAAAAGCAGGGTGCCTAAAGAGTTAGGCTCTGGCCTTAATCAGTCAGAAAAGACTGTCTGACCTGACCGGGGAGAGTGCGTTGCTTTCTAATTGGTCCTCTCAAAGCTGCTCCTTCACACTCATCATTCCTGCTTCTAAAACTGCCTTTGTGGGTAGGGTTTAGACTCCCAAAATGTCCCAAGAGAGGTGCTGGTATCCAAGGGCAGGCTGAAAGGCAGTGGCAGTGCTGGCTTCAGCCCTGTTTCCTGGCAGGCATGACCTGTCCTGTGTGTGTGTAGGCACGTGCCTACAAATGAGTTGATAAAGATAATATCAACTCACCCTTTGCGGCCCCAGGGACCGGTTTCATGGAGGACAATTCTTCCAGGGACTCGGGGGAGAGGGGGAATGGTTTCAGGATGATTCAAGCGCATTACACTTATTGTGCAACTTAATTTCTATTATTATGACATCAGCTCCACCTCAGATTATCAGGCATTAGATCCTGGAGGTTGGTGAGCCCTGGATAAAATGAACAAATCTTCCTTTAAATAAGTCTGTCTTAAGTAAGGTTTCTTTCTCAGGATAAAATTCTCAGAAACAGACAAAGTAGATTTAGTGGGGCTGGGGTGAGTACCAGGGATCTTTTGGAGTGATAAAAATATTCTAAAACTCTGTGGTGGTGACGGTTGCAGAACTCCACACTTTACTAAAAATTATTGAAGTATACCCTTAAAATGGGTGAATTTTATGGTGTATAAATTATACTTCAATAAAGCTGTGAAAAAGATTCTCAGAAGTAACTTGATACCTATTACCCTAAACATGAATTACTGGTGGATTAGAGGTGGAAAGAACACATTTGTGGAAATCAGGGGGGCCCCCAAAGCCAACTTTCTGAATGGCTTCCATCTGTTCTGAATTTTTCAGCCTCAAATGGTAAGAGAATATAGGACTGGGAGCACACAGCTGGGGACTGGCTCGATTGAGGTCATTCCCACTTTGTGTTTAATGTCAATGACAGGCATTTGAAAGAGACAATCCATACCAGCCAATAAAAGTGAGTGGAAAAGAAACGGCTGCTTAAAATGTCAAACTCTTTCAAATCAAAACAAAAAACCTAATAATTTAATAACTGGCATCTGCCCTTTTATTTTTATACTTTTGAAACTGTGATTCTCCTTTTGACAACAGAAAAAGGGTTGACATTTTATATCTGTGCCTGAATCTTTGCTCTTAAACAAGCAAACAGTTGGAAGGGGAATTCAGAGTCTTCCTTGAAAGAGGGGAAGGACATGTAATGGGAGGCATATGGCAATGGATTCCTTCACCTTCCAGGGTCCTACACTGGAACTCTGGTCAGTGGTCTCAGGCTATGGTTGAAGCAAACCTGGTTAGCTTAGGTGATCAAAAGTTCCTAGCCTGTGGGGCTGGTCGGCTTGGCTGATTCAACTACAGTGCACATGAATAAGACCAGAGGTGTGTTTATAAAATGGATCTCTTAGCCTTGGTCAATTCATGGCCTTAAAAGAGAACCCTGCTTTAGCCAGCTGTTTCACAAAGGTCAGATGGATACAAGGACGGAAGGGTATAGTTGTCTCAGTACGTTCACATCACCAGTCCTGGAGAAATTACCCCAAGACAACATCTGACTAAAGGCTGCTCAGAATCTGCCTCTTTAGATGAAAAGGAATATGATTTCACAATGAAAACTTACCAGCAGATGTTCAAATGATGCTGGGTGGAAACACCAATGATAGGTTTCCCAGCAAAAGGAGGTGAAGGAACTTGGATGAAGCCTTTATAACCAGGGGAGCAAAATCAGTTTGTCTGAGAGAAGCACGGGCTAAGGGCCACCTGTGGTCTCTTCTGACTTCACATCGAAATTACATACTAGGTGACAGTGACAGCAGGAAAAGTGATCCAAAGAAGGCAACGACTGAAGATGAGCATGTACGGATTTCCACTGCTTGACCTGCTTTTCCTAAGTCCAGGACTCAGGAGGCTTAAAACTAAGTCAAGTCTGGAGCTGTACTCTTTCCCCAGATTCTTTCTCTTCTTCCCTGTGTTCCTCCTACCTCTTTGTCACCACTATCCATTGCTATCCCTTTACTCTATCCCTTGCTTCTTACTACATATACTGACATTTATACAGATAAAAAAAAAAAAAAACTGGTGTAGAGAGAGTACATGGCTCTGGCCACTTACTGTGAGCCCTGGGGGAAAGTCATGTGACTCAGCCTTGGATTCCTGACCTTTTAAATGAGGTTAAGGCCACACCGCAGGGTTGTTGTGTTTAAAATGGGACAGAGTTCACTAAAGTCCATTGAAAACTGTATGGCACATATGATGCATTAATTCTAAGATGCTTCCCATTTTAACATCTCTGGACTAAGCATGTATCTTGCAAACAATGTGTGTCATTGTTTAACTGGCAGTATTTTCCATAAAATAATGGTATACTTATAATCGTGGGCTTTCCTTGTAGCTCAGTCAGTAAAGAGTCTGTCTGCAATGCAGGAGACCCGGGTTCGATCCCTGGGTGGGGAAGATCCCCTGGAGAAGGAAATGGCAACCCACTCCAGTATTCTTGCCTGGAGAATCCCATGGACAGAGGAGCCTGACAGGGTTGCAAGAGTCAGACATGACTGAGCGACTAATCACACACATACTTATAATCAATGGTATTTTAGATCACATGAAATACAGCAATTATTATTCCAATTGTTAAAAGTTGGCTACAAGGTTGGATAAACTGGTTAATCATTTGGGCCAGAGCAGTAATGATAGAAAACTTTGTGAAGAGGTCTCACTTGACTAGCACTAATTTGAAATCAGATGATTGCATTTGAAAAGAAATATAATGTGGTCATCTCTAGGTGGTGGAGTTATAAATAATTTTTTCCTTATACTTTTCCAAATTTTATGCAGTAAATATTACATATATATGTATATAGCATTAGGAAAACAATATTAATGAATATTTTAAAATGTGCTTACCACTTTGAGGATTCAAAATATGATGCTTATTCAACGACCAGCCTCCTAGGTTAGAAGCATCCATCTCGAAACCTTGTAAGATAACTGTCCTTTTCTCCCAGAGAATAAAGTCTGGGCACATTTCATATTCATATCCCACAGACACTGCAAACAAAGAGTTAATAATGCTTTAGAATGTTTAAAAAGACTTGCTTCTTTTTTGGCAGTAGTTGATAATTCTCTGGATACCACATTTGCTATTGAATTCTGATTTGGGTTGAAATTTGACCACTAATAAAAGACAATGGCCAGCTATTCCAGTATTCTTGCCTGGGGAAATCCCATGGACAGAGGAGCCTGGCAGGCTACAGTCCACGGGGTTGCAAAGAGTCAAACAAACACCACTTAGTGACTAAACAACAACAACTACCTTTTACCTTTTGGAAGCACTGGGCAGCCAAAAATGACCAGTCAGTGCATATTGGATACATACATGAATGAGTGACTCACTGAGGCTGTCATTAGGTATGTTTTGGACATCGAGCTTCAGTATGGGCTTTTGGGTAAAAGGCTGTGTTGTAAAATTGAAGAAATAAGCCCTCTGAAATCTTAAGCTGTGGTGATACCATTTCTTTCTTTACCTTTGTAGAAGAAGTGCAGGGAAAGTTTCTTCTGATCTCTCTGGAGTGCAAAATACACTTAGGAAGTGGGCATTGGAGTACGGGGTCACTTATACAACACCTCACTACACATGAGGCTAATAAAAATCAATTCACCCATTTTATTTTCTTCCATGCTAACTGGCCTTTAGTTTGCTGAGAAGTCTGAGTTTGCTTAGAGTGTTACAAGCCATTCGAGTGTAAATTCCACTTTGTGCAGTTAGATTTTGGTTTCTAACCAACGGGACATCACCCAACATTTGGCTTCAACCCTCCTGAAGCACAGATGTTGTACATTAAGCTGGGAACCCCAGTATGCCGCTAAAATGGGAAGTGCAGAATGGCCCAGCGTGGGTGTCTTTGCTCTACTGAAACATGCAGAACTCAAGTAGACCAAGACCCAACCATCTTCTCAGTTGGCAAACGTGCTTACCTGTTGGAACCCCAGAGTTCTGATTCTTGAGTTTAAAATGCTTTGTGTCCTCATATTGTTCTAAGCCTGAGACTATCAGCTCATTACACTGCATACTTCGAAGCTCCTTTCCCCCTTTCTGGCAGCTTAAAATATCCCTAGCTGGTTGTCTGCCCTTCCTTTTGAGTACCTGACTCTACCTGACTCTTCAGATGCCCCTGGAGAACTCACTTATTCTTTGGTCATCTGGTTATGAAAACTGGTAATGAAAATTATGTGCTAAAACAATGCCAGCACAATAGGTTCGAGGTGGAAAAATTCAAGCAGACAAGTTTTGGATTTTGACATTAGGTGAAAAGAGGCAATTTTAGTCCAACTGATATACGTGTGCATGTGTGTGTGTGCACAAGGGCTTCCTAGGTGGCTCAGTGGTAAAGAATCTGCCTGACAATGCAGGAGACGTGGCTTCAATATATGGGCTGGGAAGATCCCCTGAAGAAGGAAATGGCAATCCATTCCAGTATTCTTGCCTGGAAAATCCCATGGACAGAGGAGTTGGTGGTCACAGAAGAGTTGGATCTGACTGAGCAACAGTAGGCAAGCATGTGTGTGTGCAAGCACAAACATAGATAAGCCAACTCCTTATGATTGTGAATACACACTCGCTAACTTTGGGGGTCATGTGTGGCCACTGTAAACCACAGACTGACTTCTCTTTGTCTCTGCTCCATCTAAGCTTTAACAGGGATCAGGACCATCTTCATGGGTGTATGACCTGTGCAGTCACGCAGGGGCCTCTGCTTAGAAGGGCCCCACCCTTGGCTTAATGCTCTGCTGTCACTGTCTTGAAATCCTTAATCTATTTTAAACAAAGGGCTGGGTATTTTGCTTTAACACTGGGCCCTGCAAATTATGTAGCTAGTCCTGATGGGGATGTTGTTCTACCCTGCCATCAGCTGGTGAGGACTCTTGGAATGCAAACTTATTTTAGTATTAGCCCTAACCAAGCTCTATTAGCAAGGCAGATCAATGGGAGCAGGAAAGACTAATGACAAAATGGAAATGATTTCTAAGAGGAAATTAGTTTGGGATCATCTGTGTCAATGGTGTTCTCTATGAAGATGGATAGAAACAGAATTTCAGCGATGCCAAGGATCTCACAGGTAATCTAGTTCAGGTTACACATGTGGCATAAATCATTGCTGTCTACAATCTCCTTAATATCTTATCATGGCCCCAGTGCTTTGCTAAAACAACTCTAGTGGAAAGAGTTGATTTTAGTCCTAAGAGTCAGAAAACACTTTAGTTTCTGGGTCTGCGATTAACAGGCTGTATGGTCGCAGGCATATGATTCTCCAACTCTGTTCTTCATTGGTAACAAAGGACAGGGGGAGAGGATGGACTAGAATTGGTGGTTCTTAGACCCTTTTGAATCAGGGAACCTTTTGTTATGAATGTGATCAAAGTTATGGATCTTTCTCCTAGAAAAATACATATGCACACAAAATTTTGTATATAATTCTAGGGGGTTCACTGACCTCCTGAAATCTAAATAAAGATATCAGATTAAAGACTGCTGTACTAGACAATTCTTTTTCTTTTTTTGGGGGGCCACATGTCATGTGGTATCTTAATTCCTCGACCAGGGATTAAACCCGTACCCACTGCAGTGGGAGTTCGTGGAGTCTTAACTATTGAACCACCAAGGAAGTCCCTATACTAGACAGGTCTTAAAGTCCCCCTTTAGCATTTTACTATATGATTCTAAAGTGCATTCTTTCAAGATTGTATTTCATCAGTTCAAGTTGGGGAATCAAACCCCTATATCTCACGTTGGAAAAATCAGGCCATGTTGGTATGAAGAAAATATGGTTTCTGCTTCTCTTGCCAACACTGAAAAGTCTTGATTAATAAATAATCATAATAATAATTACAAGCTCTGGGCCATCATCTCCTTCCCTACTGTTGTCAGGATCTGCCTTTTGTGTATTTTAAGCCTGGTATGTGCCCCTAAAATCTCTTCTCCGGAAGGTGATTGTGCAAGTTTTGCAAATAAGTAGCGTACCCTGGTGACCTCTCATGGTGGTTTGGAGCCTGATTTTCCCATCTCCGTAACAGTTAAAGATCCTCCCAACTCTGTGGCAGGAAATGCTTCTATTAAGTATCCTCAGCACAATGGTAATGAGACATCCTCTTCACCTCCTCCTATCTGAATTGCTCTCTAGCCCACAACAAAAAAGAGTACTGGCTGCACACCCCACAATTATATTACTTTTCTCCCTTGTCATAGCAAATAGCAACAAGGCAGCCACTTAATAAGTTCCTTCTAAATTTTATTAGATTTACTTTCTCTCGAGAAAGCTCTATGAGCTAATAAAGTTATAATTTATACTGAAGATTTGTCCAAAATTCCAACTGACTTTAATGAGAATGGCTGTGTGTTGGGATATTTTTGTATGTGGCTCCTTGCGCAGAGTAACAAGGCAAGGTTTCTTTCTGACAGCAGCCCACTGGAACAGAATCCTGGAACTTGCAATCCGTGTATGAGAAGGCAGACGAATCACCCCATGGAGTTGAGCTGCTCGCTAAATGCGCAAGGAACTGGCAAATGCAGTAGCAACCAATCGTAGACTTCCTCTCGTGAAAGCAGACTGTAATGCACTGAACGCCTTTTCTTTTTCATATAATGAAATATGGGGGAAAAAAGGGCTACTCAGGGCTAGCACCAAAAATGCTGAGCCCTGACACTACACTCTGCTGGTACTGTGACAGCTGAGTCTTAGTTAAATAAGCAGACTGGACCCACTACCATCTCCCCGGCGGCCTGGTGCCTATCACATCTGATCATCAACACAGCTGGGTGGAGGCCACGAATTCAGCCTCTGGCATTCCGGACTGGGGATCAGGAAGACTAGTGTTTAATAGGAAGGAAAGAATAATTATCCACCAACATTTCAGAGGACCTCTAGAGGATAGACTAGTCTGGCTGTGAGTGGAGATACGTGGGGATGGAGGGTGGACTATACTTCCCTGGGGCTGGTGTAGTGGTCCCAGGCTGGAGTAGACTTTTGGGAAGGCAGTTGAGAAAGAGCCATTCATACAGTTGAATACTTTCTCTGAACCAAGTGACCGCCTCTCTTGTGATACTCTTAATTCCATCTGGATTTCTGTCTTCCTGTATTCTCTCCCTCACCTCGACACAGAGATATAAATTTTGGGGATTTATATAAATGGGTTATAAAATGGGATTTTCCTCCACCAAGAGTCACTGACTGTCAAGACAGGACTTGCTACTTTTGTAGAGGACTCTGTCCTCTGGTCATAGGATTTGCAGCTCTGACTTCACTGTTAGTCATCTTGCAAGTATTACAGTGGCTTCTAAAGAAGGCTTTATTCTACTGGCTTATAGAGAAAGACTGCAGCTTGCTCCCTCAAAGCCATTTGACATTAGAAAAATAGTCACTGAATCCCATTCTATTTATCAGAGCAGCAGCATTAGTATAATGTGGGGACTACAAGAAGGTGGAGGGCCACAGTGCTCCTGACACCCAATTTAGTGATGGTGACCTTCACCTATAAGGGCTGGGATGGGAGATTGACATTAAATAGCCAAGGTAAAGATTCCATGCAATGAAGCTGATGTGCAAAATATGACAAGATTAAGCAGATGATTTTCAACAGCTTCGGGCTAAGGCTTCAGAATTCATAATGGCTGCATTTATGAGGGCAATATATAATTAGAAGTAGTCTGATGGTGTGAGAAATTTATGTTTCCTTCATGAACTCAAGGAATATATAAAAATAATGTCATCACATTTAAAAGGTAACTAACAATGAGATCAAAACCTTCTTATCTGAAAGAAATGATTAAATAGAACCAGAAATATATCCCATTCTTTTAAAACAGTAGATTCATGTAAAACCACAATGAAAGATAAGAGACCTAACAAGCCAAGTGAAGGCCATAGCCACAAGAGACAAAGACTGTACAGATAAAATGTTATCTACTGAGATCGGGTACCTGCTCCCAGCATGACTTCTACTTTTTCCTATTCTCTAGTGATTTCTCATAGGATAGGATGACCCCAGAGGCTCCCCGATTTGACACACTGCCCAGTGGCCTGAAATGCTTTGTTTATCTATTATTCCTGGCTTACTAAGAGTGTCAGAATCAGGTGATGAATTTTTACCAAGTGCCTTTTCAGCACTTATGGAGATATTCACATAGTTTTCTCTCTTAATCTATTGAGGTGATAAATTAGAGCAATATATTTCCTAACATTGAACTATCTTTGAGGTCCTAAAACATACTCTACAGTACTTGGTTATGATGTACTATCTTTTTAATGAGTCATTGGATTTGATTTGGTAATATTTTACTTAGGATCTATATCTTACCAGTTTAAACATGCTAGTGCTAAAAGTGACAAAGTAGTTGAATGAAGAGAAAGAACAGGTAGAAAAGGTAAAAAGGATCCAGGTGAGGCAGCCACACAACACTTAGGCCAAGAGGTCATGTACAATGACACTTTATGAATTTTTTTTTTTCTGACTGCCTTTCCCAAGCCTAGCTGCAAAAAAGGGAATCTGGAACCTGGGTGACCTGTGTGCCACAGAGGCAACGTGATGTACTAGCTCACAGGCACATTTTCGAGTGCCTTTGGAGACCTGGGTACTGCCCTTCTTTCCCTTGGTGGGCCCACCATTCCATTAAATCGGTCAGGCTCAGGGCCCCACCTTAGCCTCTGTCCTTATGCATTTGTTTGTTCAGTCATTCAACAAATATGCAATATTTGATGAGTACCTCCTGTCGTCAGGGCTTCCCTAGTGGCTCAGAGGGTAAAGAATCTGCCGCAATGTGGGACACCCGGGCTCGAGCCCTGGGTCAGGAAGATCCACTGAAGAAGAGAATGGCAACCCACTCCAGTATTCTTGCATGGGGAAATCCCATGGACAGAGGAGTCTGGTGCACTACAGTCCATGGGGTCGAAAAACAGTCGGATACAACTGAGCGACTAACACTTTCACTTTTGTGTTGTCAGGCCCTGGGGATGTGAGAACGAACAAGACAGAACAAGATAACACACCCCCCAGCAGAGCTCACATTGCTTACAATCCAGTGAGAGGAACAAATATGAAATAAGATCACACACACACGCACACACAAATTGTGATAGCTTGTATGGAAGTGCAGGGTACTATGAGCCAGTGCAACAAAAGTTTAAGTTTTGGAAAGGGAAGGCAAGGGGAAACCTCTTCATATAGAAGGGCTTTATCTCATGAAGTACAGGGAAGAACATTCTAGGCAGAGAGTGGCATATGGGCAAGATGGTGAGGCTTTGTATCTCTGCAAGACTGAAAGAAGGTCAGGGTAGCTGTGATCTGGCTAGTGCATCAAAACCAAATGAAGAGCAAACCTTTCCCTTCCCTACCACCTCACCACTTGCCCAGGACAAGAGAGAAAAAAAGATTCCTATCTTCTAGCAGTATTTAGGCATTTTTCTTTGGGAGGGGGTTTAGGAAATAAATTCGCCTTGAAAATGGACTGGTTATTCTAAAGGGGCTGGTTATTTAATGAGTCAGCAGACCTACACAGAGCAGCTCTATGTGCCAGGCAGGTGATTTGCTAAGCGCTGCAGATACAGTGATCATTCATCATGTCAAAGAGCCCATACCCTGAAGGGTTACCTACCTTTTGGAACTTTCATTCGTGGTCTCCTTAAAATAATATCATCTCACATTTGCATAACACTGAACAGTTAAACACATTTTTGTGTATATGACCTAATTTGAAGACTCACAAAAACTCACGAGGAAGATATATTTACTCCAATTTGATAGATGAGACAGTAGACCCAGAGAGGTGAAGTGATTAGTCTAAGGTCATCTGACTAAGTAGCAGATGGCAGAGCCACAGCTCAAACACAGTTACTCACTTAGCAAGTGCTTTTACCTCTACACTGGATCATGCTATGTGGTTAAGGGGAAGACCCATGATTCAGAAGTCCTTTAAATAGATAAGCTTTTATTTGCTCTGAATTTAAGATATAAGGATTGGAAGCTAGAGATAACCTTGAAGTAGAAGTATCATATATCCTGGTTGGCCAAAACCAGTGTCCAGTTATTCAATTGTTAACAGCATCCCTTTTCACTCTCAAGAGTATCTTGGATTGAATGATAAATTATATATACGGTCACCTAATCTTAAAGAGACATGGTTGTAATGACCTGAGATGGGCTGGAAGAGGGGGCTGGGAGGCCTGAATAGTCATGAATGCTGACTTAAAAAATATAAATCATATGGTTTGGCAAATCATTTTCACTTCTCTATCTCTTGACTATATTACCTTACCAATGGCTTTCAAAATCTTATGCTTGAAAGTCATTTAATTGTGACCCAATACACACATGGAAAGATACATGCATATATGGACAGGTATAAGTGAAACAAAGTTTTCTGATAACAGTACTGAAACAGTACTCTGAAACAGTACTCTCTTAATAGTTTTACATTGATATTTTCTACTCTATTCTATTCACTTATGTTCTATTCCATTCCATTTCATTTTATTCCACTAAAAAAAATACTGGCTGACTCACCAGACAGATTTTGTATTCTACTACTGAGTGTGACCAGCAGTTTGAAATGAACACAGATCACGTGCTTACTGGAGCATCAGTTAATACTTACTAGGGCCATTTAAAGACCCTAGTAAGCTCTAGGTACTCTTTGGAGGGCATATCTCACATTTTATCAGGGATATTAAAATGTATACAACGTACAACTCATATCCAACATTAAACACATTTCATATTTAAATGTGAAAATTGACTTGGAGTTGACAAGCTGACATAATGCTCCATTTAGCAGACATTTATTTAAACAATTTGTTAATGTTGATTTTCTGGTTTTCTTTGCACATTTTGGTGCCAATAAATTTATTTTTCAGGTTGCAAAGATTTTTGTAGGTCCTTGAAAAACTCATATCCTTGGTGCTGCGACTGAAAAGCTGAATGGATAAAACAGCCCTGCTCTCAGTTAATGATTACAAATTTATAAGTGGAGAGAAATGATGAAAGATTATTATCTCTGCTAGCTTCTTGGACAGAAGGCCACTGGGGCGTTGAATTGGGTAAGGTGGATTGGTCCCTTTAGTGAAGATAGGCAGCAGTGAAAGGCATACAGAACTCAGGATGGTGAGATTCAAGTTTGAATCCCTGCTTGGGAAAGGTCTTTTGGCAAGTCACTTGCTCTTTCTGAACCTTGCTTTTCTGCTCTGTAAAATGAAGATCACATTCATCGTGCCATGCCTACCAGGCAGGAATGTTCTAAGGATTAAAATGAGAAAATGTATGTGAAAGTACTTTGCAAATTGTAAAGCACTACCCATTTACTATTAAAATATTCAGTGGATGCTATTTTTGTGGCTGCCCAGCCTGCTTAGGCTTTACTGAAGGGAAATTTATGAACACTAAAGCATCGTTCTCAGGGATGTTTTGTGTGCACAAAGCAACCGTAGCTTAGCACCTATTACCATTAATGTTCCCTTGTTTCTTCTAACACAATTTAGACAGACTCCTTTGTGTCATGAACCTTTAGGAAGTCTAGTTCTTCCTGAATCACCACTCTTTCTTGCCAAACTACTGTACTAAATAATTACGCAATTGTTGTTGCCAATAACCTTGAAGAAAAGTAGAATTGTTTATAGCAGTGCTACTAAAGGTGGATGGCTGATTTCCTGAACTTCCAGGACTCCTAACCACTGCAATTTAATTTAATTAAAATGAAGACCAGGCAGAATGCATTACTATATATTGATAATGTATGCGGACACAGGCGGACAGAGGGAATTATTTTGACAAAATTTATATAATGGATGCAGATCAGAGCTCCTGAACAAGCCAGTCTGTCACATTAAATAAGCTGTCTCTAGAATTTTAACAGCACTGTGAACTTAAAAATAATGATTCTTTTTAACACTGTTTTGCAAGGAGCAGAGTTGGGAAAGAAACAAAATAATATACAATGATTTTCAGACATCATGCCTTTTTAGAGCCAGAGAATAAAGTACTAAGGCCAAATTATTTCAAATGCTCACATGGAGTTTTTAGCAGGGGAGTCTTGTCTGTGTATCAGACAACAAAATCTTTAAGCTGGATGAACTAGTGATTGTGGTTTTTGTACTGCAACCCTGGGGGTGATTTTCCTCTTCTTCCACTTAATCAATATTGTTCTTGGATTAATCAATCTTATCAGCTGCCATTGATACTTCTCCAAGGAATTAGTCTGCACAGCCTCCGTTGGTAATTTATTCATTCTGGTACTATCCCTCTCATTGCAAAATCTGTTTCATTATAAAAACTGGTGGGATACCTTAGGATCTCAGGTTCTCCTTTTCTCCTTTTGCCTGTCTCTGAACAATTTATTCTTCTTTTGTGACACTTGAGCCCTTAGAGATCACATCAATTTCCCACAGCTGAACCATATGGGAAAGAGTCCTACATTTCACACTTAGTGGGCATTTCAACTTAGGTATTCACGTGATTTCAGACTCAGCTTGTTTACATCTGACTTCTTTCTCCAACACCCAGAAACGGGGGTTGGGCAGGACAGGTTCACATTTAACAGGCATGGGAAGGAAGAAGAGCAGATCTTTCAAGCCATAGTTTTAATCAAAATTCCAGCTGAAACTGGGACTGTAGGAATAGTGGTCAAGGTTTGTTTCCTAGTGCTGTTGTAAGATATCCAGACAAACTGAAAGGCTTCAAACAGGACAGATTTATCATCTTACAGATAAGGAGGTCAGAAGTCTGAAAAGGGTCTCATTGAGCTAAATTCAAGGGCGCAGTGGGATGAATTCCTTCTGAAGTCTCTAGGGGAGATTTTATTTCTTTGCCTTTTCCAGCTTCTAGAGGCCACCTACATTCCTCGGTCCTTGGCTCCCTTCTTTCATCCTCCAAGCCAGCAAGACTGCATCTTGCTGTGCGTTCCTTCTATAGTTATATTTCCCTCTAACTCTGACCTCCCCTTCTGCCTCCTTCTTCCACTTTTAAGGACCTCTGTGATAACAATGGATCAACCTGGACAATCCAGGATAGTTATTCCATCTCAAGGTCAGCTGCTTGGCAACTCTAATGCCATCTATAACCTTAATGATCTTTTGCTGTGTAACATAATTTATTTACATCTTTGGGAGGTGATGGCTATTATTCCACCTACCAAAAGGCTATACTAAGACTTCTGAAATTGAAGCAAATCTGAGAAGTGTCATATATAGCACCATTATTAATATCTGGTGCAAAATTTACTCTGTTTCTTCTCACATCAGTTAAGTGATGATAAGATATGGCCAGGAATACAGCTAAGTGTTTTCTTCTTTGCTTCAGATCAGATCAGTCGCTCACTTGTGTCCGACTCTTTGCGACCCCATGAATTGCAGCACGCCAGGCCTCCCTGTCCATCACCAACTCCCAGAATTCACTCAGACTCACTTCCATCGAGTCAGTGATGCCATCCAGCCATCTCATCCTCTGTCGTCCCCTTCTCCTCCTGACCCCAATCCCTCCCAGCGTCAGAGTCTTTTCCAATGAGTCAACTCTTCACATGAGGTGGCCAAAGTACTGGAGTTTCAGCTTTAGCACCATTCCTTCCAAAGATTCAATCATATCTATTAAGGTATGGACACGATGGTAACATACTTGATCCCTTTGCTCTATCCATTTATCACGTGAACTATTTATTGTCTGTTATATTCTTAAGGTGTTCACAATCCATTTTCAGAGAAGTTGATTCTCCAGCTTCATTCTACCGCTTGTCCTAATGCTTTACTACTGTCAGGAAAATTCCCTTAGTCTCTGTGGAGATGGAAATGGAGACGAGGTAGTAAATAAAATCCCTTTAACCATGATTAAGTTATCAGGAACATTTCCTACAAGGTAAAGAATCCATATTCCATCTTAGGTACCACACTTGAAATTATTTTGGCTATTTCCCTTGGGATCCTTGCCAATTTTCTTTCTCTACTCAAAAAAAAATATGTCCCTTAAGTGCACATAAAACACCATGAGGAACATTTTCCCCTCTCCCTTGGATATTTCTGAGTGGGTCAGTTGTCTCCTGCTTTTATTACTGTTATTAGCTTTTAAAAGAAACCAACAATATATATTTCAGCATTTTAATTAAGGCCATTTTTGTAGTCAGAATGCTGGAGCAAGTTTTGACCAGAAACATAATTGTAGAAATAGGAAGTAAATCAACATCCATAGGCAAACAGTAGGGACGAATCCTTCAGCACTGGTGTGTATGCTGCTGCTAAGTCACTTCAGTCGTGTCCAACTCTGTGCGACCCCATAGACGGCAGCCCACCAGGCTCCGCCATCACTGGGATTCTCCAGGCAGGAACACTGGAGTGGGTTGCCATTTCCTTCTCCAATGCACGAAAGTGAAAAGTGAAAGTGAAGTTGCTCAGTCATGTCCGACTCTTTGCGACCCCATGGACTGCAGCCTACCAGGCTCCTCCGTCCATGGGATTTTCCAGGCAAGAATACTGGAGTGGGGTGCCATTGCCTTCTCCAACTGGTGTGTATACTAGAACACTATTGCTTCTTTTTGTGATTTAGTTGTTTATTCAATGCTCAGTTGTGTCCAACTCGGTGACCCCAGGAACTGTAGCCTGCCAGGCCCCTCTGTCCATGGGATTTCCCGGACAAGAATACTGGAGTGGGTAGTTATTCCCTTTTCCAAGGTATCTTCCTCACCCAGGGATTGAAACTGGGTCTTCTGGATTGCAGGCAGATTCTTTACAGTCTGACCCATCAGGGAAGCTGCATCCATGGATATATGAGAAACTAAGTCATTAAGAGTGCTTAACTATAACAAGGAGGATAATTTTAGAATCTTCAACACTGGGAGTATTTAAAAGGAAGGGGTACAACACATTTTTATACATAAAGTGAGGTTGATAAAACAGTGCAGTCACTGTGGAAAACAATTTGATGGCTCCTCAACAAGTCAAACAGAATTACCATATGACCTAACAATTCTACTCCTAGGTATATTCTCCAAAGAATTGAAAACAGGTATTCATACCAATATTTGTATAAAAATGTTAATAGCAGCATTATTCACAATAGTCAAAAGGTGGAAACAACCCACATGTCAACCAGTTGATGACTGGACAAACAAATGTGGTATATCCATGCAATGGAATATTATTCAGTCATAAAAAGGAACGAAGGACTGACACCTGTTATGACATGGATGAACTTGGGAAACACGTCAACTGAAAGAAGCCAGATGCAAAAGACCACATACTGTATGACTGTGTTTGAAATATCCAGAACAGGTAAACCCATAGAGACAGAAAGGAGACTGGTGGTTGCCAGGGTCTCGAGGGGAAGGAGAAGTGGAGAGTGACTGCTAATGTGTTTAGGGCTACTTTGTGATGTGCTGTTGAAAATGTTCTGGAATGAGATGTTGGTGATGGTTGTACAAACTTGTGATAATACTAAAACCCACTGAATTGCACGCTTTAAATGAGTAAACTTTATGGTATGTGAATTATACGTTGATAAAGCTGTTACTTTTTTTAAAAGTCAGGCTGAGCTGCATTTATGTGAACCCCAGCAAGGAATTTCTGCTAGGCACTGTCTTGTTCAGCTCTTCATCAGAGTACTGGATAAATTGCTGCGTTATAACTTAAGAAAAAAGTAAAACAAAACAAAAACCCTCAAATCTAACAACCCGACAAGGGTTTTGATAAAAGTCATAAAGAATTGGAAAACAAAGCCCTGTGGAGAAAAGTTAGAGGAATTTAAGGTTATTCTACTGAAGCAAAGGGGCTTCTCAGGTGGCACTAGTGGTAAAGAATCTGCCTGCCAATGCAGGAGACCCAGGTTCAGTCCCAGGGTCAGAAAGATCCCCTGGAGGAGGGCATGGCAGCCCACTCAAGTATTCTCGCCTTGAGAATTTCACGGACAAGGAGCCTGGTGGCCTACAGTCCATAGGGTCACAAAGAGTCAGACATGACTGAAGTGACTTAGCATGCATGCAGGAGGTGAATAAAAGGCTTTAGGATCATATCCTGGAGAGGGGAATATGAGGCTTTGAGTATGCATCAGCCAGGGTCCGAGCCAGAGTCAGATATCACACTCAGAAGTGTTCAGAGAGTTGAATGAAGGGACTATTTACAGAGGCGTGAGCAGGGTGAAGGGAATGAACAAGGATCGTGATCTACTCAGGGACTGGCAACTGTGGGAAGCTGTCTGGGTTTGCAGAGAGGGGTTAAGGGAGGGAGTGATCTGGAGAGAGTGTGGGGACTTGGAGGAGGGGCTCCTCAACAGGAGCTGCCATCTTCCAGTGTAGTCACTGCCAGCAGTGCACTGAAGCAGGGAGAAGGATAAATACCCTGACCACCTTCCTCCTTCCATTCTGCTGGCCCTTGATGGTGCCATCCACTGACCAAATCAAAAGGGAAGCCAGAGAGTAAAGGAATCCAGACAATGTGATCCATAGAAGGCAGTCTTTCAAAGCACAGAAAAGGGCAGAGAAGAGACTGTGTGTGTGTGTGTGTGTGTGTGTGTGTGTGAGGGAAGGCAAAATGAGAATAATTAACACAGTGTGTACATATAAAGTTGTTTCAGTTGTCTGACTCTTTGTGACTCCTTGGACAGTAGCCCACCGGGGTCCTCTGGCCATGGTCCCAGGCAAGAATACTGGAGTGGGTTGCCATGCCCACCTCCAGGGGATCTTCCTGACCCAGGGATCAAACTCATGTCTCTTACATCTCCTGCAATGGCAGGCAGGTTCTTTACTACAAGTACCACTGGTACCTACCTATTAAACCCATAATCAGTTCAGTTCAGTCACTCAGTCGTGTCCAACTCTTTGCGACCCCATGAATCACAGCACGCCAGGCCTCCCTGTCCATCACCATCTCCCGGAGTTCACCCAAACTCATGTCCATCGAGTCGTGATGCCATCCAGCCATCTCATCCTCTGTCGTCCCCTTCTCCTCCTGCCCCCAATCCCTCCCAGCATCAGAGTATTTTCCAATGAGTCAACTCTTCACATGAGGTGGCCAAAGTACTGGAGTTTCAGCTTTAGCATCATTCCTTTCAAAGAACACCCAGGGCTGATCTCCTTCAGAATGGACTGGTTGGATATCCTTGCAGTCCAAGGGACTCTCAAGAGTCTTCTCCAACACCACAGTTCAAAAGCATCAATTCTTCAGTGCTCAGCTTTCTTCACAGTCTAACTATCACATCTGTACATGACCACTGGAAAAATCATAGCCTTGACTAGATGGACCTTTGTTGGTAAAGTAATGTCTCTGCTTTTGAATATGCCATCTAGGTTGGTCATAACTTTTCTTCCAAGGAGTAAGCGTCTTTTAATTTCATGGCTGCAGTCACCATCTGCAATGATTTTGGAGCCCCCCAAAATAAAGTCTGCCACTGTTTCCACTGTTTCCCCATCTATTTCCCATGAAGTGATGGGACCAGATGCCATGATCTTCGTTTTCTGAATGTTGAGCTTTAAGTCAACTTTTTCACTCTCCACTTTCACTTTCATCAAGAGGCTTTTTAGTTCCTCTTCACTTTCTGCCATAAGGGTGGTGTCATCTGCATATCTGAGGTTATTGATATTTCTCCCGGAAATCTTGATTCCAGCTTGTGTTTCTTCCAGTCCAGCGTTTCTCATGATGTACTCTGCATATAAGTTAAATAAGCAGGGTGACAATATACAGCCTTGATGAACTCCTTTTCCTATTTGGAACCAGTCTGGTGTTCCATGTCAAGTTCTAACTGTTGCTTCCTGACCTGCACATAGGTTTCTCAAGAGGCAGGTCAGGTGGTCTGGTATTCCCATCTCTTTCAGAATTTTCCACAGTTTATTGTGATCCACACAGTCAAAGGCTTTGGCATAGTCAATAAAGCAGAAATAGATGTTTTTCTGGAACTCTCTTGCTTTTTCCATGATCCAGCAGATGTTGGCAATTTAATCTCTGGTTCCTCTGCCTTTTCTAAAACCAGCTTGAACATCTGGAAGTTCATGGTTCATGTATTGCTGAAGCCTGGTTTGGAGAATTTTGAGCATTACTTTACTAGCATGTGAGATGAGTGCAATTGTGCGGTAGTTTGAGCATTCTTTGGCATTGCCTTTCTTTGGGATTGGAATGAAAATGGGCCTTTTCCAGTCCTGTGGCCACTGCTGAGTTTTCCAAATTTGCTGGCATGTTGAGTGCAGCACTTTCACAGCATCATCTTTCAGGATTTGAAATAGCTCAACTGGAATTCCATCACCTCCACTAGCTTTGTTTGTAGTGATGCTTTCTAAGGCCCACTTGACTTCACATTCCAGGATGTCTGGCTCTAGGTCAGTGATCACACCATCGTGATTATCTGGGTCATGCAGATCTTTTTTCTACAATTCTTCTGTGTATTCTTGCCACCTCTTCTTCATATCTTCTGCTTCTGTTAGGTCCATACCATTTCTGTCCTTTATCGAGCCCATCTTTGCATGAAATGTTCCCTTGGTATCTCTAATTTTCTTGAAGAGATCTCTAGTCTTTCCCATTCTGTTGTTTTCCTCTAATCTTTGCATTGATCGCTGAGGAAGGCTTTCTTATCTCTCCTTGCTATTCTTTGGAACTCTGCATTCAGATGCTTATATCTTTCCTCTTCTCCTTTGCTTTTCACTTCTCTTCTTTTCACAGCCATTTGTAAGGCCTCCTGACAGCCATTTTGCTTTTTTGCATTTCTTTTCCATGGGGATGGTCTTGATCCCTGTCTCCTGTACAATGTCATGAACCTCCGTCCATAGTTCATCAGGCACTCTGTCTATCAGATCTATTCCCTTAAATCTATTTCTCACTTCCACTGTATAATCATAAGGGATTTGATTGAGTTCATACCTGAATGGTCTAGTGGTTTTCCCTACTTTCTTCAATTTCAGTCTGAATTTGGCAATAAGGAGTTCATGATCTGAGCCACAGTCAGCTCCCGGTCTTGTTTTTGCTGACTGTATAGAGCTTCTCCATCTTTGGCTGCAAAGAATATAATCAATCTGATTTCGGTGTTGACCATCTGGTGATGTCCATGTGTAGAGTCCTCTCTTGTGTTGGAAGAGGGTGTTTGCTATGACCAGTGCGTTCTCTTGGCAAAACTCTATTAGCCTTTGCCCTGCTTCATTCTGTATTCCAAGGCCAAATTTGCCTGTTACTCCAGGTGTTTCTTGACTTCCTACTTTTACATTCCAGTCCCCTATAATGAAAAGGACATCTTTTTTGGGTGTTAGTCCTAAAAGGTCTTGTAGATCTTCATAGAGCCGTTCAACTTCAGCTTCTTCAGCATTGCTGGTTGGGGCATATACTTGCATTACTGTGATGTTGAATGATTTGCCTTGGAAACAGAGATCATTCTGTCATTTTTGAGACTGCATCCAAGTACTGCATTTCAGACTCTTTTGTTGACCATGATGGCTACTCCATTTCTTCTAAGGGATTCCTGCCCACAGTAGTAGATATAATGGTCATGTGATTTAAATTCACCCATTCCAGTCCATTTCAGTTTGCTGATTCCTAGAATGTCAACATTCACTCTTGCCATCTCCTGTTTGACCACTTCCAATTTGCCTTGATTCATGGACCTGACATTCCAGGTTCCTATGCAATAGTGCTCTTTACAGCATCGGACCTTTATAACAACCCCCTTATAAGAGAAGCTTAGGCAACAGACACCTGCATAGGCGCTATGCTTTATACCTTGTGATGTCAATATGCTGACCATAGCAAACCTGACAAAACCATACCAGCAACCAGCACTCACTTACCTCGTTTAATCCTCACATCATAACTTGGGAGTAACATTCTGTTTATAATATCCATTTAATATATGGAGAAACTGCATTTGGAGATTAATTTACCCAGTGTTGCATAGCTAGGAAGTAGAGAAGGATGATTTGAATCCAGGGAGGGAGTCTGGATCCAGAATTTTCTTCGCCACCACATTCACTGGACTAGAGACTGAGCAGGACTCCACAGGAGGGCCAATGACCTTGCTAGTAGTTAGCCTAATGGTAGAGACTGGCTGATGAAACCTGAAATTCTAAGAGGGATCTGAATGGAAAATACAGAGCAAGAAACCAGATCATGGAGTTGGCAAGAGCCCAGAGAAAACGAGCGTAGTTAGTACCACAGGAGAAGTGATGAGCTTCGTCATCAGCATGGCTGGGTCACCATGGTGGGAAGGAGTGGACTCTTGCTGCAGGGAGACAAGAGCTGTTGCTCACGTGATAGAGCAGATGCTGACCTTCTAGGACTGCAGTGTATCCAGAGCAAGCCTGCAATTTGATGAAGTTTGCCTTTGAGGCTGCTGATGCCTTTTCTGGTTCTTTCTTTACGTTCCCCTATGTCTTTACAATAATTCTTCACTAACTGAGGAAATCTGAAGCATTCCATGGTCCCTGCATTCTAAAAAAGCCCAACAGAGATGACTTAATTATTTAAATATGTGAGGATCTCTTGGGCAAAGAAGACTCACCAGTCTTTTTCCCCCCCTCTCTCTGGTTCCCTCTGGAAAGAAAGAGGAAATTGACACATGGTAGTCTAAGAAATATAGGTCACTTATATGGGACTCGTACCATGACAGACACTCCCAAGGGAGAATATGAAAACATCTCCTCTGGACTTTATTTATTTATTTTTTTTCCTCTGGACTTTAAAAATAGTCTTCTCATCTGTCAAAGGGTGGTTACCATGAACTACTGCCTGAAGGCATAAGAATCAATGGATCCCAACTGTGGTTCCCAAGACCTGCCAGGTCTCTTAGGAAGTTTTCACTGTCTTTTATAGACTAAGAGAAACAGACATTGGTGTCTGTCTGCCTATCTGTTTGTCTCTCTGAGTATCATTTCTTAAGACAGACTATTCCTTTTTTTATGTTAAGGAAGTTATCCCTTCTTTATGAAATTATTGTAGTGGTAGGCAATAGTAGATGGCAGGGTTTTTTTGTTTTTTTTTTTTCCTTCTAAAAATACTCCTACTTGGCAAAATAAAAGGTTGGCAAATCTGAGTCTCATTTTTAAAAAATGCCGTGTGTCTGAAGCATTAAATATCTGAAAACCACAGATCCAAAGGGCTGTTTAAAGTCTCTGCAACCTGTAAGATGCTAGGTTTTAAAGTCAAAAGGACTAGGAAGGCAGGATGATTTTTTATTTAACCAACCACAGTAACAAGTTAATGGAGTCTAACCATCCTAGACATAAAAGACAGTAAACGGAGAATCCTCTAAGTTAAAATTTTGTATTTTCTAAGTGGAAATGGTAGTCTAAATGTCAAATACAGAAACATGACCCAAAGAACGCCCCCTCAAAGGTCATAGTTAGAAGGCAATATTCAGCTTTGGAGACAGTTACAAGTCAGATATTGCGTGATTCCATTGGTATGCAGCCATCATGAAAGGAGAACTAAAATCATTTTGAAGCAAAAATGTGTCAAAAGGAAACTCTCAACAGGCCCAAAGGGAGTGTTTAAATGAAAAAGTGCCTTAGATCCTTCAAACAGAAGAAAACCCATAATTATTCTAAATACAAATTAACAGGCAGATAGTACTTTCTGTTTTGTGAACACAACACTGCTATTTACACAGAATGATTTCAACATACCCAAAGCCTCTGCCAGGCCCCAAACCTTCTGTCCATAGATGTCGGTCTTGTTCCAAGCAAATGTGTAGACAAGATTAACTGCAGCAGGAAACCACTTCTGTGTGAGTCGCCCTTCCACAGCTACTGTGAGGTGTACTTTTATCATCCCCACAGGAATGGTTGAATGTGTTAGAAGGATCCGTAACAGGGTTTTGTATCCGGGGGTGCGGCTGCTTAGGTAACTCAGCCTCACAAAACTGGAAGGAATGAGGATCTCCTCCTGTACAACCTGAAAGAAAGAAAGTCAAATTGGCCCTTATCAGTGGTCACAGGGAGACAAGGACACTGCACGCTTTTGTCCTAGAAGCATGCCAAAGGATTAAATGGATTATGGATATCAAGGCATTTATTCTAGAATCTTTGTGAGGTTACATGAACATAGGTTTTACATTTTGCACCAAATCTGCATGAGGACAAGACATCCAGCCTATCCTGAGGACAGTTCTCCTTTTTTTTTTTTTTCCCCTGCCAGGAAAGACTAGTAAAATAACCATTTGGTTTTCCAACAGTGTTTCAAAAATGTCTTGGTAGGAGTTGGGAGATCACCCTGTGAATGTCAAGGATTTCAGTGGCATGGGTTCCATCTATTCAGACACAAAAGCTTATTTGGTATGTGAAGTCATCTATCACAAACCATTATTGGAGCCCGCATTCAGGTTAGGCTCTCTACGAGGAAGGACTCTGGAAGTAGGCCCAGCAAATGATATTTTATGACAGAGATTATGCTGTCCCTAGAACTGATCTTTCCTGATGCCATCAAACTTGTCTTCTCTGGAGCTTTGCAATGACCCCAAGGGCCAACTTTGTAATCTAATTTTGTTTACACATTTCTCTGTGTCTTGGCTGTACCAAGAACTGGGAACAAGCTTTTCCAAACTGACACCTGTGACCGAGAAGCAAATAACTCCCATTAACTCCTCTGCAAATCTTTTACAAACATAGGTCCCAGAGTGAAAATAATACTTGATTTCTTTCATTAATTACTATTATTTATTTTTTATTAGCACAGATGGCGTTAAACAACCAAAAGTGGTCACTGAAACTGCGTCTTGTATTCTGTGACTTTCAACTTTCCAAATACAGCTGAACAAAGGGCCCGTCCTATTTAACATGTTGAAGAGGACATGGGCTTCCAGGTAGCACCAGTGGTAGAGAACCCAGCTGCCGGTGTAGGAGATGCAGGAGATGCGGGTTCGATCCCTGGGTTGGGACGATCCCCTGGAGAAAGAAATGGCAACCTGCTCCAGTATTCTTGCCTGGAGAATCCGATGGACAGTGCAGCCTGGCAGGCTACAGTCCATGGAGTTGCAGAGTTGGACACAATGGAGGCGACTTAGCATGGATGGATGGATAGTATGGATATTTTTGTGCCCTTATTCATTTTTAGCTCAGGACCTTGTACCTGCTTCCTTTCCCAGGTTGGTGCAGAATAGAACTGATTGTTAAACATAGTCTATCTCATATTGTTGGGGATTTCTGATCATTCCTTTCTTTCTGAGGGCACAAATCCTTTTTGTCTACTCTTTGTCCAGTTTTTCTTCCTCTACATTAGGTATTTGATATCAAAGCTGTCCACTGGCTCTGTCTTCTTAGATGGTGGCAGAAGCAGAACAGGATAGCATGACACTCACCACCTTGGTATTTCATTTCCATAAGGAATCATGCAATCCTAGAGCAGCTGGAAAACTTTTCTTTTGAGGAAGACCCATGCTTCCTAATGACATCGTGAAAGGATTGGTGTAGAATTCCAAAGTACTCATTAAATACTATATAGTTTTTTTCTTCCTTTCCACAGGAAAACAATGGAAAAGACAAGAGTGCCGACTCTTCAGACTCTTCTGTGTATATTATTTTTTGTCAGCCTTTCCTGAGGGCTTTGCTAACAGCTGTTGGGGATGTTGTAAGGGAAGAAAAACCAATTCAATCTTTGACTGTCCATTTACCTCTTCTTGAGTATACTTGAATTCTGGGTCTGATTTATGAGTTCATTTTGGTGGACATTAAACTATCATTATAATATTAACATTAAACTATCATTAAAATATTTCTGTAATACAGTAAGAAAATTGTACTGTTTGTTTGAATGACTTAGAATTGAAATGAAAATACTGAATGCTCAATAAAGAAAAACCCTTAGGAGTCCTAAAATATGAGGCTTCAAAAATATGTCCTCTCTGACTATAAAGCTTGAACACATAAAAAGCCAAGTTTCAGACAAAATGTATAGACTTGACAACTACCTTTACTAAAACATAGCTAAACAAGAGGAGATGTCACGACTTCTAAGAACAATGACAACAGACATAAACTAGACAGTGGAAGGAAACTCGATTTCTGAAGGAGTTAAATTTCAGAACCATAAATGGTCCCACCTCATTGATTATACTGTTATCACTACGGAGCCAGTGAGCTTTGTTCTTTTGAGCACAGTGTTCATCAGGTCAAGGTTTGGGTTCTAATCCTCATGATAGCTAGTTCATCTTGCTTTTGTTCCATGGCCAGAGATGGAGCATTATAGCCCTGGCCAATCACCTTGCAAATGTGTGCCAGAGAGATTACATTTGAAAGCTTCTCTTGAAAAATGAAGGGCAGCACATTACAGGGCTGGCAGGAGTACCAGGAAAAGGAAGCTAGTCATTATGGACTGTTGACCACCCCATGGATACAGCAAGTCCCCTACATACAAATGAGTTCTATTCCGAGAGTGTATTCATAAGTCCAATTTGTTCCTAAGTCCAGCAAAGTTAGTGGAGGTACCCAATAACACAATCAACTATATAGTACTGTAATGTAATAGGTTTATATTTTTCACACAAATAATATACAAAAATACAAAAAATAAAACTTTTTATGGGAGGTTCAAGAGGGAGGGGACATATGTATACCTATGGCTGATTCATGTTGATGTATGACAGAAACCAACACAACATTGTAAAGCAATGATCCTCCAATTAAAAATAAATTAAAAAAATGCAATTTAAAAGTTAAAAAAGTTTTAAATCTTACTGTACACGACACAAAAGCACAAGAACTTGTAAAGGATGTGACAATATATGCCAGACATGTGAACTAACTTATGTGAACACATGTTCGTCTCTTTGAAAGGTTGCAAGTTGAAGATTCGTATGTTGGAGACTTACTGTACTATGACTTTTGTAATTTCAAGGTCCATGTACCCACCTGCAGCTCAGGAACAATAGTTCCCCTCTCTGGACAGGATCCTCCAAATGATGTGAGTGGTGAGGGAAGCACAATAGGGTTTGGGCTGATAAAGTTGGAGATATCGCAGGATGGTGGGTCTGACATAACTCTCTGCATGGTCACTTTCTCCACTACAATGAACTGGTTCCAAGGCAACCAGAGTGTCCTCTTCTCAGGTAGAAAAGGTGACCGGTCAAAGATTAAGACAACAGAGATACCACCGATGGCTACAAGGTCAAAGCTGAGAAGGAAAAGCAGAAAGTTTCAATTAAAATAAAATAACAGTTTAAAAAAATAGGCAGTTTGAGTGCCCTTTCTTTCTTTGGGGATGCAAGTATATCCATTTGTCTTCTCTATTTTATTCCTTCTATTCCATCTAACCACATATTCATTCCATGGAGACTTCTTTTCACTATCCAGTAGATTTCCAAGAAAAAATTCCATATCACCCGTTGCTATTCACCCAGGATTTTTAAACCAATTTTAATGCTGTCTTAAACAAAATCACTGCATGTATTTCTTCAGTCAAATCAAACATCCTTGTTCCTCCCTGTGCTAGAGAGAATGGAAAGATGACCACTGAACATTCATCAACATTTTAATATGCTGCATTATTCTTTTTCAAAATCCCTGTAATGTAACTCAATAAAAGTAAGGAGCCAAAGGTTAAATACCTTGTTCATGGTCACAAACAGTGTCAGAAACCTGATGGTGTCTTTGAGATGGCATTTGAAGAAAGACACCAGCTGAGGAAATTTGTCCAGTGAAACTGGCTTGAACAAGACCATCTGGCTGAACCCTCCACATCTGGCTACCCCCGGCTTGATTCTATTTGAACTCTAGATATAGGATTTTCTGGTTTTCTCTAGAATGCCTCTTCATTTCTTATTGTAAGGAAGTCTGTAATGGACCCTGTCCATCTCCACTGACAACTCCTTCCATATTACTTGACAAAACGAGACTACCTCTTCTGTAAGTCCACCTCTTAATGTGGTCTCTGAAATGACTCTTGAGTTGGAGCACAAAAGACTCAGAGTTCAGTTCATTATGTACTAGATGGCTCTACCTTCCTGCTCTTTTATGTATAATGATGTCTTTGAGATAATGCATTTTTCAGTATATCATTGTATCTTTAAAAGGTGCGCGCATCTTCTCCTGTGAGAGCACCTAAATTGCAAGTAGCTGCTGAAGAAACCTTTGACAGGAGGATGTTGGAACCCACCAAAAAGAGATACGCCATGTCCAAGGACAAAAGAGGAGCTGCAACGAGACAGTAGGAGGGTGCGATCACGCTAAAATCAAATCCCATACCTGCCAGGTGGGCGACGCATAAACTGGAGAACGATAATACCAAAGAAGTTCTCCCACTGTTGTGAAGGTTCTGGGCCTCACATCAGACTTCCCAACCTGTGGATTTGGCAAAGGGAGTGGGAATCCCCTGGGAATCTGACTTTGAAGGACAGTGGGATTTGATTATAAGACTTCCACGGGACTGGGGAAACAGAGACTCTTGGAGGGCGCAAACAAACCCTGTGCACAGAAAGACCCAGGGAAAGGAGCAGCGATCCCACAGGAGACTGAGCCAGACCTGCCTGTGAGTGTTTGGGGGTCTCCTGCGGAGGCATGGGTCAGCAGTGGCCTGATGCGGGGACAGAGGCACTGCAGCAGCAGTCCTGGGAGGCACGTGTTGGCACAAGTCCTTTTGGAGGTCACCTCAGGCCAAACAACTAACAAGGATGGAGCACAGCTCTACCCAATAGCAGAAAATTGGATTAAAGGTTTACTGAGCATGGCCCTGCCCACCAGAGCAAGACCCAGTTTTCCCCATGGCCACAGCCGATCCCACCCATCACAAAGCTTGTGCAAGCCTCTTATCCTCATCCATCAGAAGGCAGACAGAAGAAGCAAGAACTACAATCCCACAGCCTACAGAACGAAAACTACAATCACAGAAAGTTATCCAAAATGATCACATGAATCAGAGCCTTGTGTAACTCAGTGAAGCTATGAGCCATGCCATGCAGGTCCACTCAAGGCAGACAGGTAATGGTGGAGAGTTCTGACAGAATGTGGCCCACTAGAAAAGGGAATGGTGAACCACTCCAGCATTCTTGCCTCAAGACACCCATGAACAGTATGAAAAGGCAAGAAGACATGACACCAGGAGATGAGCTCACCAGGTCAGTAGGTATCCAACATGCTAGTGGGAAAGAGCAGAGAAACAGCTCCAGAAAGAATGAAGAGGCAGGGCCAAAATGGAAATGATGCTCAGTTGTGGATGTGTCTGGTGGTGAAAGTAAAGTCCGATGTTGTAAAGAACAATACTGCATAGGAATCAAGGTAAATTGGACGTGGTCAAGCAGGCGATGTGAACATCGACATTTTAGGAATCAGTGAACTAAAATGGGCAGGAATGGGCGAATTTAATTCAGATGATGATTATATCTGATACTGTGGGCAAGAAGCTATTAGAAGAAATGGAGTAGCCCTCATAGTCAACAAAAGAGTCTGAAATGCAGTACTTGGATGCAGTCTCAAAAATGACAGAATGAACTTGGTTCATTTCCAAGGTAAACCATTCGATACCACAGTAATCCAAGTCTATGTAGCAACAACTAATGTTGAAGAAGCTAAAGTTGAATGGTTCTGTGAAGACCTACAAGACTTTCTAGAACTAACACCAAAAAAAAAAAAAAATGTCTTTTTCATCATAGGGGATTAGAATGCAAAAGCTGAAAGTCAAGAGATACCGGGAGTAACAGGCAAATTTGGCCTTGTAGTACAAAATGAAGCAGGGCAAAGGCTAACAAAGTTCTGCCAAGAGAAAGCACTGGTCATAGCAAACACCCTCTTCCAACAACACAAGAGACAACTCTACACATGGACATCGCCAGATGGTCAATACTGAAATCAGATTCATTATATTTTTTGCAGCTGAAGATGGAGAAGGTCTATATAGTTAGCAAAAACAAGACCTGGAGCTGATTGTGGCTGAGATCATCAGCTCCTTATTGCAAAATTCTGGTTTAAATTGAACAAAGTAGGGAAAACTACTAGACCATTCAGGTATGACCTAAATCAAATTCCTTATGATAATTCAGTGGAGATGATGAATACATTCAAAGGATTAGATCTGGTAGACAGAGTGCCTGAAGAACTACGGACAGAGGTTTATAACACTGTATAGGAGGTGGTAACCAAAACCACTCCAAAGAAAAAGAAATGCAAAAAGGTAAAATGGTTGTCTGAGGAGGTCTTACAAATAGCTGAGAAAAGAAGTGAAAGGCAAAGGAGAAAGGGAAAGAGATACCCAACTGAATGCAGAGTTCCAAAGTACAGCAAGGAGAGATAAGAAAACCTTCTTAAGTGAACAATGAAAGAAATAGAGGAAAACAATAGAAATGGGAAAAACTAGAAATTGCTTCAGGAAATTGGAGCAACCAAGGGAATATTTCATGGAAGGATGGGCACAATAAAGGACAGAAATGGTATGGACCTAACAGAAGCAGAAGATATGAAGAAGAGGTGGCAAGAATACACAGAAGAACTGTATAAAAAAGGACTTAATGACCTGCATAACCACCATGGTGTGATCACTCACCTAGAGCTGGACATCCTGGAATGTGAAGTCAAGTGGGCCTTAGGAAGCATGACTATGAACAAAGCTAGTGGAGGTGATGGAATTCCAGTTGAGCTATTTCAAATCCTAAAAGATGATGCTGTGAAAGTGCTGTACTCAATATGCCAGCAAATTTGGAAAACTCAGCAGTGGCCACAGGACTGGAAAAGGTCAGTTTTCATTGCAATTCCAAAGAAGGGCAGTGCCAAAAAACATACAAACTATCACCCAGTTTCGCTCATTTCACATGCTAGCAAGGTAATGCTCAAAATCCTTCAAGCTATGCTTCAGCACTATATGAACTGAGAACTTCCAGATGTTCAAGCTGTATTTAGAAAAGGCAGAGGAAGCAGAGATCAAATTGCAAACATTCACTGGATCTTAGAGAAAGCAAGGGTATTCCAGAAAAACATCTACTTCTGCTTCATTGACTACATTAAGCCTTTGACTGTGTGGATCATAATAAACTGTGGAAAATTCTTAGAGAGGTGGGAATACCAGACCACCTGACTGATCTCCTGAGAGACCTGTATATAGGTCAAGAAGCAACAGTAAGAACTGGAAATTGAACAATGGACTGGTTCAAAATTGGGAAAGGAGTGCATCAAGGCTGTATATTGTTTCTTTGCTTATTTATCTTCTATGCAGAGTACATCATATGAAATGCTGAGTTGGATGAATCACAAGATGGAATCAACACTGCCAAGAGAAATACCAATAACCTCAGATATGCAGATGATACCACTCTAATGGTAAAAAGTGAAGAGGAACTAAAGAGCCTCTTGAAAAGGGTTAAAGAGGAGAGTGAAAAAGTTGGCTTAAAACTCAACATTCAGAAAACAAAGATCATGGCATCTGGTCCCATCACTTCATGGCAAATGGGAAAAAAATGGAAACAGTAGAAGATTTTCTTTTCTTGGGTTCCCAAATCACTGCAGATGGTGACGGCAGCCATGAAATTAAAAGACGCTTGCTGCTTGGAAGAAAAGCTATGACAAACCTAGACTGTGTTAAAAAGCAGAGACATCACTTTGCTGACAAAGGTCTCTATAGTCAAAGCTATGGTCTTTCCAGTAGTCATGTACAGATGTGAGAGTTGGACCATAAAGAAGGCTGAGCACCAAAGAACTGATGCTTTCAAACTGTGGTGCTGGAGCAGTCTCTTGAGAGTCCCTTGGACAGCAAGATCAAACCAGTCAATCCTAAAGGAAATCAACCCTGAACATTCATTGGAAGGAATGATGCTGAAGCTGAAGTGCCAATACTTTGGCCACCTGATGCAAACAGCAGACTCATTGGAAAAGATCTTGATGCTTGGAAAGGTTGAGGGCAGGAGGAGAAGGGGGCAACAGAGGATGAGATGGCTGGATGCCACCACTGACTCCACGGACATGAGTTTGAGCAAACTCTGGGAGATAGTGAAAGACAGGGAAGCTGGTATGCTGCCTGGCATGCTGCAGTCCATTGGGTTGCAAAGAGTAGGACACAATTTATGGAGTGAACAACAACATATTTTTAAAATGAATAAAGGGCAATGGGATTCTCCTTAATATTCAAAGCAACTTACATCCACAGGAGAGAGATATAAGCAATTCTTTGTGTTAAAAAAAAAAAAAAAGAACTTTCTTAAAACACTTTTCAATGGTAAAATGCCCTGATAGGGAATCAGACTTAATTATGCATATCTCATCACTCCCTTCATATGACATTTATTATATTTATTATAGTATTACCAATTGTGTCCTGTTGCAGAAGTCTTTCAGATAAAGATAAGTGGACAGTAAAAAAGGATAGCTAATACTGTATTTTTTATTGTTGCTTTTTCAGTCAAGTTGCTGTAATATTAAGGCAGTTTCCAAAAAGAGGATTTGAAGAACTGCATTTGCTATAGAAAGTAATCTAGGTTTGAGCTAAAAAAAGAAAACCCCAAATGGTTTATGGTTTAAGACAGGCTGAATTCATGATAATACAGGAGCAGTTTAAGGCAAGCATAGTAGGGGAAAATCCTACATTACTTGGCAAGAGATCTTTTCTCTGGTTCCCATTCTACATTGATTTAAGTGTGTTCTTGGGCAAGTTTATTTGCTTCACCCAAGCCTCAGCTCTTGACTCCTTAAAACTGAACTGCTGATTTATTTGAAAACAAAAACAAATGCAAACACAAAAGCAAAATAAGCTATCCAAACAAGAACATATATACCTGAGAATTATTCTCTACTTCTAGAAAGACAAAGTAGAGAGGGCAGGCTTCTTATTTTGTAGAAAGAATGTGGTTTTGGCTTCATACACACCTGGAGTTGTATCCTGGCTCTGCCATGTTAACTTTGTGTCTTTGGGTTAATTATTTAAACTTCATGAGCTTCAGTTTCCTCCTGAGTAAAATGGGGTTAATATGGTCTATCACTCAGCTACTACTGCAAGTGAGCAAATGAGATAAAGACTTAAGGGCCAAGCATATGGTAGGGACTTAACAAATATTAACTTTCTTCTCAAATCAGATCCATTGCCCTATTAAATTTACAGATGTCTTCTCTTGTTCAAATGAACTCGAGGCCAGTTTTTTTTTATGATCTTTATAAGCAGATACTGATTTTTAAGCTTTCCTGGTAACTGCCCCTAGGCGTCCTGTGTTGGGTTAGTTTGATGTGTCCATTTGGTTGGGCTCTAGTACCCAGTTATTTAATCAAACACTTAGGCGTTGTTGTGAAGCTATATTGTACATGTGGTTAATATCTACAATAAGCTGACTTTAAGTAAAGAGGATTACCCTTGATAATGTGGAAGGGCCTCATCCAATTAGTTGAAAGAGCAAAACTAAATTTTCTCTGAGGAAGAAGGAATTCTGCCTCAAGACTGTAGAGTAGCATCTACTCCTTGCCAAGAGATTCCAGTTTTCTAGTGTATCCTACGGAGGAGGAAATGGCAACCCACTCCAGTGTTCTTGCCTGGAGAATCCCAGGGACAGAGAAGCCTGGTGGGCTGCTGTCTATGGGGTCGCACAGAGTCGGATACGACTGAAGCGACTTAGCAGCAGCAGTGTATCCTACAATTTTTGGACTTGCCAATCCCCACAATCACATTGCAATTTCTTGAAATTCTCTCTCTTCCTCTCCCTATATGCAGCTAACCCTTGAAAAACGTGGGGGTTAGGCTCTCCCCAGGCACAGCTGAAAATTCACTTATAACTTTACAGTTGGCCCTCCATATCTGAAGTTTCACATTCATGGATTCAACCAACTGCAAATCACGTAGTATGATAATACGTATGTATTGAAAAAAAATCTGTATATGGACCCAAGAAGGTCAAACCCATGTTGTTCAAGGACCAACTGAATTGTGTATATATGTGTGTGTGTATATATGTGTGTATATATATGTGTGTGTGTGTGTGTGTGTGTGTGTGTGTATACACTTTTGAACTGTGGGGCTGGAGAAGAGTTTTGAGAGTCCTTTGGACTGCAAGGAAATCAAACCAGTCCATCCTAAAAAAAATCAACCCTGAATATTTATTGGAAAGACTGATGCTGAAGCTCTAATACTTTGGCCACCTGATGCGAAGAGCCAACTTGTTGGAAAAGACCCCGATGCTGGGAAAGATTGAAAGCAAAAGGAGAAGGGGGTGGCAGAGGCTGAGATGGTTAGATAGCATCACTGATGCAATGAATGTGAATTTGAGCAAACTCTGGGAGATAGTGGAGGACAGAGGAGCCTGGAGTGCTGTAGTTTATGGGGTTGCAAAGAGTTGGACACAACTTAGTGACTGAATGACAACAAATGTATATATGTACATATATGCATGTTTATGTACACGTGTATATGCACACACAGAGGTTCTGTTTCTCCTCTTCCCATCTAATCACTGTCTATAGCTAACACTATTGCAAGACCCAGTAGAATGCTCTGTGAATAATTAATTGCTTTGGGGTTCCCCCATCACAAATGGTCTCCATTGGCATGGGACATTAAGAACAAGTTATAAAATCACGTGACAGTGAGCATAAAACACCGAAGGGAAAGGACATATTTGTTTGGAGATTGTTGTCAATCTACAATAAGACTAGTCCTATCCATAGGTAGAAGACTACTGTAGCCTATGTAAGATGCTTATGTCTGTCTTACGGTATCCAAAAATGAACAAACTCTTACCTTGAGGGGAATCAGAGGAAACCCTTTCTTCATCTTCCAAAGTCTTCCAAACAAAGTTCTCAAGACCTTTAATGCTCCCAAGAATCTTATAAGAATGTCACCTCTTCACCTATTTTGTTTATCACTGGCTGAACTATTTATCTGAGCACCTGTTATGTATCTAAGTTGAGTGTGACAAATCACAGAAGATAAGAGCCAGGTTCCTTGGGTTCAACTTTTGGCTCTGTCCTTATTAGCTGTGTTAATTTGGATAAGTTTCCTCCTCTGCCAAATGGGGAGGATGATAATAATGATTCCTGTCTCATGAAGCTGTTGTGAAGATGAAATCGAATAACATGTATGACAAAGAATACAGTAGATACTGGTACATATTCATCTTTCCTTTAGAATTGCTGCTTTTTTATTTTCTGCTACTCTGACCTTTCCTAATATGCATAGGAGAGCTCTTCTTACTTTTAGAGACACCCATCTTCCACTCCTATCCTTCCTTCTGCATCACTTTGTTCCTATGACCTGGACTTTTCCTATTTCCTAGGAAAAAGTTGTCAATTAGTTCTACAGTCCCCACAACACATCTGCATGTAACAGGGACTTTAGAAGAGTCAGTAATATTAACCCAAAGCAGTGATACCATTGGTGGGAACAACAGGCACAGTGGCAGACAGGTGAGATTGACATGTGGAGGTAGAAAGCCAGAACTTTTCAGCACCTTGCATATCACAGACTGTCTACTAGGTAACTAAATGCTAACCTCAACCTTTCTATAATCCTTTTGCCCTCAGGTATACAGATGGTTCTTGAGTTACAAGGGTTTGACTGTTTCAACTTGATGATGGTGAAAAAGCAATATGCATTCAGCAGAAACATATTTTGATCTTTTCCTGGGCTAGCGATATGGGATAGAAATTCTCTTTTGATGCTGGGCAGTGCTGTGAGCTGCAGCTCTGCTGGTCACATGATTTTGAGGGTAAATAACCATTTGCTTACAACTCTTCTGTACCCACACAACCAGTCTGTTTTTCACTTTCACTGACATATTCAATCAATTACATGAAATATTCAACACTTTATTCTAACAGGCTTCATGTTACATAAATATTGCCCAACTGTAAGCTAATTGAAATGTTCTGAGCACATTTAAGGAAGGCTAGGCTAAGCTGTGATGTTCAGTAAGTTAGGTGTATTAAATGCATTTTCAACTTAAAATACTTTCAACTTATGATGGGTTTATTGGATGTAAGCCCATCACAAATTGAGGAAGAGCTGTAGTTTCCCTATGATAGTCTACTTTTGAAATGTATATAACTCAATCTGAGGTAGCAACCAGCAGAGACACCTAAGTGGAAACTCTCATCACTCTGTCACTTTATGTCCAAGAGACGACAGTGGGACAGTCTGGTTGGCATTTGGGGCACATATTTTGAGTGTTTACACCCTTAGTGGTGCCTGAGGGAAGAGTTACTGCCAGAGGGGACTCTGACTAGAATCTGCCATCTATATAAACCTAGTTCTCACAGTGAGCTCGGAGGAGGATGGTCCTGGAATTTTACTTAAGACTAAAACCACAAAAATAACAACACAAATGGTCCCTCTTTAATGCTTTCTGTAAACTGGAAACAAATTTATAGTCTTTTTAGATATCACATTTCTTTTAGGTTCTTTTCTGAATATCAAATAATTCACTGAAACCTTTATATACTAGCTAAAAAATTGAGGCCCCATCATTTTCCATGGGAAGACAAATGTCCCTGAAGGCATATTCTATTTAAAGAAATAATCTTCATTTCTAAATTTCTGGTACGTGGTTGAAATGCTGGCGAGGGAGAGACCAGCTTTGTATACCAGCTACTGGTACATGAACTACCAAAATTCCATCATTCAATCTAACTGAGAGAAAAGTCCATTTGAATTAGTATAGAGCTCTGATTATAGAATATTTGAATGGAAATATAGTTTTATATTGCATATATATGTATGTGTGTGTATACACACACACACACACATACATATTCAGACTAGCTGCTCCCAGAGTAGTTCTGCTGAGCTCGTTATAATGAATAGATGGCTCATTAATAATTAGCAATACAATTTACATCCAAATCATTCATATAATTTCCTAAAGTCTTAAAAACAATTTTTCTTAAGTAGGTTAAAACTCTTCCTTACAATTTCTCTAACTATTTCTATAAGCCTTTTCTTGAGAGGCAGTTGAAAAAATAAAGTCAGCATAGCCCACGTTGAACCATTAACAATTCTGAAGTGGTTAGGACTAAAAATAAGGTTTGATTTTATCTCTTGAAATGAGATAGTCTCTTACACTGTGATAAAGCTTCAAGGCAACAGGTCTCTTTATGTGAGTACTGAACGACTTGTTATGAGTAGGGCATTTTAAGGGTAGCCACCTGGAGACTAGGGTACCTCAAAGCCATCATTACAGTGTTCCTGAGAATCATAAATAGGTACCTTTAAGCTGGACACATGGGCCTATCGACGAATATTCTGAATAAATGTCTACCTAAATGATGGCAACAAAAATGTTTTTTGTGAGCAAATCCTTTTCCAGGAGGAGAAGATTTAACTAGTGGTCTTGCTTCCCAGGTCTCAGAGAACCTGGGGAAGCCCTTAGAGAGAAGCTTGCTGATTGGTGCTTAAGGTTAATCACTATGGTTACATGGACATCAAGGGGGAATTGATTAAGCTGCCTGTGCTCATTGATCCAGTACAGCCACTAGTAAACTAGACAGGACACATTTAAAAAAAAAATGTCTTAATGCAGTTGAATTGTATACCTTTGGCAGAAACCTTTTGGATAGCTTTATTTCAGAACTATATTGAGACTATCATGAAAGAACAGCCCACATGTACAATACTTTATTATCTGCATCATCTCACTGGATTTTGAAGCTGGATTTATAAATGGAACTAGATGAAGGCTAGAAAACTTTCCAAATAGCTAGGGTTTCAAGAAGACTTGAGAGTAATAGTGCAGGTTTAGAAGAGAAATTTGGTTTGATTTAGATGGGGAATAGAGGAGATAACACCAATGACTTTTTAGATGCAGCTTGAAGGAAGATAGGCTAATGAAGCCTGCATCATTTGAACGCTGGTTTGACTAATGGCTAGAAGTCAGTATTGGCCCCTCACAGTGATCAGAAACAACGTTGACCTACCTTCCATCTTGCCGGCTGATGGTAAATCCATAATCACTGTGGTGCAAGAAACTAACATTCACCCCTACTAGAGGGGTTCCATCCACAGCCACCACCTGGCCTCGGATCACACAAGCACGCCTGCAACACAAGATGAAAGACGAATATAAAAGCATCCTGAAACTAGATTCTAGAAGCCAAGCTGGAGAAACTACAGAAAACACAGTTAAGCATAACAAAGAAAACAGTAATTTCACCAATGGGTAGTCACTTCTAGTAACATTTTGGTGAGGGTGTGCATATCTTTTTTACCGATATAAATTGGGATTATACTCAGCATAGTTCTGAATCCTGATATTTTAATGTTGGTAGTATATTATTAGGGCTTCCCGGGTAGCTCAGCTGGTAAAGAAATCTGCCTTTACCAGGAGATACACCTTTACAATGCAGGAGACCCCAGTTCGATTCCTGGGTTGGGAAGATCTTCTGGAGAAAGGATAGGTAACCCAACCCAATATTCTTGGGCTTCCCTGGTGGCTCAGATGGTAAAGAATCACCTGCAATGCAGGAGACTTGGGCTTGATCTCTGGGTTGGGAAAATCTCCTGGAGGAGGGCATGGCAATCCATGCCATTACTCTTGCCTGGAGAATCCCCATGGATAGAGGAGCCTGGTGGGCTACAGTCCATAGAGTCACAATGAGTTGGACACAAGTCAGCGACTAAACGTAGCCCATGGTATATTATGAACTTTGTCCAATATAATTAGAAATTCCTTAATATATCATTTTGTTATTATATAATATAGCCCTAAAACAGTATTTCTTGTTTAATACAGCCCCTATTTTGGGATATTTAGTTCTTATTTTTTCTACATCGAATTTCTTATTATTTCCTTGGGAGGTAGTCCTAGTTGTGGAAAGATACTTTTCTCTTATTAAAATTAATAAAAACTAAAATTAGTTAATACCTAAATACACTGTAGATATGATTAAAGTCCCTGCTGACCACCCTGCTCCTGTTGTTCCTAGTCTTTTCCCCAGAGGCAATCATCAGTAACATTGTGTTGAGTGCATGTTCTATGTATTTATATACATAGGTGTGAACTCCGGGAGTTGGTGATGGACAGGGAGGCCTGGCCTGCTGCGATTCATGGGGTCGCAAAGAGTCGGACACGACTGAGAGACTGATCTGATCTGAACATTTTTTAGGCCCTAAATACATATTGCCAAATTGTTTTTATTGGAAAAAGAATTTTAACAAAGCAGACTTAGTTGGATGAATTTTAACAGTTAAAGTTGGCAAAAGAGACATGGTCCCTGGTGATATATGGACCCTGTTTCTCTGACCTGAGTGAAATGAAATATTTCAGATTTTCCCTTTAAACAAATGAGTTTCATCCTTGCCAAATGGGGGACTCCATTAGACTAGCCCTTAATAGTGCTGGCCCCCAGGGACCCAGTCCACTAAAACAAGTAGACTTTCAGGTCTAGCCTGGCCAACAAGTTGTAACAAAGTTTAGGAGCTTGGGAGTTAAGAAGAGGGCTCATGGGCAACCCACAAGCATGGAGTATTCACTTCTCTGTCATTACCATGGCAGTGGGGAGGAAGAAGTCTCTAGAATGTGCATTTTATAGCTGGAGCTAGTAGGGTTGAAGAAGGTTGGGCAAGAGCAATGACTTTTCCTAGGGCATCAATGTAATTTTTTTTTTTTCCCACAAAGCGAAATTCAGGGTATCCAGGCAAGCTCAATCTTGGATTAAAAGGAGCCATGTTATTTGGGCAAACATGACTTTTCCAAAGTAATCATAGTAATTTCACCCTGGCATTATATATTCTTTGAATCATCAAGTCATGAGGAGGGAAGTGGGAGGGGGTTCAGGATGGGGAACACGTGTACACCCGTGGCAGATTCATGTTGATGTATGGCAAAACCAATACAATATTGTAATTAGCCTCCAATTAAAATAAATTAATTTATATTAAAAAAAAAAAAAAGCTCTCGGCCACAAAAGCTCATTCAAGAGAGAGAGAAAAAAGTACCCCGAGAAAGCAAAAGACAGTTACCAGCCAAAGCTTGGGTTATATGTTAGAGCCAATAAACATCACTACTAAAATATTGCAATCACAGGAACTGGGATAGAAGTTATACTAATAGGATGTTTCCTGCATCATCTAAAGCCTTCCCCCAACACAAACTATAAGCCACTAAATATAGCACAAAGCTAAGCTGGGCTTCCCAGGTGGCTCAGTGGTAAAAAATCTGCCTGCCAATGCAGGAGATGCAGGTTTGATGCCTGGGTCTCGAAGATCCCCTGGAGGAGGGCATGGCAACCCACTCCAGTATTCTTGCCTGGGAAATACCATGGACAGAGGAGCCTGGTGTGCTACAGTCCATGGGGTTGCAAAGGAGTCAGACATGACTTAGCAACTAAACAACAACAACAAATTTAAGCTAGTATAATTGATGCTCTTAGTGCTTTTATTGAGCTCTTCAGGCCAACATTCCTAGTTCTGATATGAATCAGTGGCTTTCCTCTTACTAGTGAGCTGTCCGTCTTATGAATTCTATAAATAATGATTCTGAATGGCATGCAAATGGCACATTGGCACTTGCTTTGCCTTATCTGATTCCTCTAGTTCCTTTTTGTGGAGATTTTGAAATTTTGAGATCTTGAAATCCCATTTTTTTTCTAATAGAGAAGACATTTGAAAGGCACTGAATTCTGGATTTTGAATTAATTCTGACAGATCTGGTCCCTGTTTTTAAATCCAATGTAACAAGAAATGAAAAGAGAAGGATGTCTTTAGTTTTACACAGTAACCCTTTGAATATCTTTACAAACCAAAATTTGACAAACTAGGTATAGATTAAGTAGAAACCAGCTGAGAAAATCTCCTGCAAACTACATATGGACTGGAGCCAGAGGGGTTGAGAACAGAGGGACATTTGGGAGGCCACCTCCATTTGAAAATCAGCACAGCATTGCCTCCTGAGCCTACATGCTGATAGCTTTTTGGAGAGTGTGATGGGGGTATTTATGAACTTGCCAAGGCTTTACCAGTTAGCAAGGTGGGCTTTTCAGCAATGATGCCTTCCTAGGTGGTTGCTGATTCCCTGTTGGCAAGACAATTCTACATTCGCTTATTTTATTTGTTCACATTAATCTATATAGTGTGTCTTCCCACAGCTGTACTAGGCTCAATTATTTTTGTTTTTATTTTGTCAAGTCTAGTTGACATTATTTGTCCATATTTTATGACAGACACAGGCCTGTCTCTTCTCTTTGCTGTTCTTTTATTTTCTATACAGCTTATATTTATGAAGGATCCAGGCTGGTGAGTGAAAGTCTCATAAAAGTTATCATTATCCTGTGCATTTCTCTTGTATTCCTCTCTTCCTTCATTCTGTATCTCATTCTGAGTAGACTTGTCTTTTGACTCCTCTGCTCTTTAATATTCCTCATATTTTATGAAGCACATGGATTTGTGTGATAATGACTCATCAAAGTCATCATTATTCCAGACATTGTCTACCTGTTCTTCTTCTCATTCATTTCACTCTTCATCATTCATAAATAATGTGCAGACTTGTCTTTGAACTCCCCTACTTTTTTTATTCCTCATATTTTATGACCCACACGAACTTACAGCATATGATAAAGCCCCATAAAACTTATTATTCCACATTTATCAGCACTGAACTCTCTTTGTAATGTATTAGACTTTAAATGTTCTAAGATTCCCTGTATCTTGCTGCATTTGCTCCCATTATTTACACACTTCATGTCATCTGTTTTTCACAAGAATAACTCTTAGCTCTTTTTATTCCTGGATTACTAGTACTTACTATAATCTTTGACCAAATCAGTCATCCTGCATCAGTATAAATTGTCTAAATTTCAGGACAGCATTCGGAGAAGGCATGGCAACCCACTCCAGTACTCTTGCCTGGAAAATCCCATGGACAGAGGAGCCTGGTAGGCTGCAGTCCATGGGGTCGCGAAGAGTCGGACACGACTGAGTGACTTCACTTTCACTTTTCACTTTCATACATTGGAAAAGGAAATGGCAACCCACTCCAGTATTCTTGCCTGGAGAATCCCAGGGACAGGGGAGCCTGGTGGGCTGCCGTCTATGGGGTCACACAGAGTCGGACACGACTGAAGCGACTTAGCAGCAGCAGCAGCAGGACAGTATTAAAGTGTTCTTTTTTAATTGGCAGTAATTTGAACTGGCACTGCAGGCAGAAACCTAGGAAAAAATGTTTTCAGGCAAACTCTCCATTTCAGAATGAATGCTCTCAAGTCTGCTCACTTTCCCAGGTTGCTGCAGCTCCAGATGGCCCTTAGGGAACTCCAGATATATTCTTGGCAAATATGGTGTGTTGTGCCACTTCGTACAGCTCAACTGCCATTTTGTGTGCTCCCAGCTTCTAAACTCAATTTTCTTCATAATTGTGGATGGTAGCCTTGTAGCTGCTTTATTTTTCCTGATTTACACAGCCACCAAAATGTAGTTTCTCCCGCATGTGTATAATCTGTTTGTGTATGCTTCTCATATCCAAGGCAGCCTGAATAATTCATGTTTTTCCTAGATTAGATCCTTGCTGAAGCAGTGAGGTGGGTATGCCCGGGGTCTGACTTTGGTAACCCCAGAATCCTACTTTCTGTGTTTTCTGTCCTGTGCATTGTGCTGCCTCCATGTTTCCTCTCCAGATTCTCCAAAAAGTGAAAGTGAAAGTGTTAGTTGCTCAGTTAAGTCTTTGATCCTCATGGACTGTAGCCTGCCAGGCTCCTTTGTTCATGGGATCCTCCAAGCAAGAATACTGGAGTGGGTTGCCATTTCCTCCATGAGGGGATCTTCCCGACCCAGGGATCGAATCTGCGTCTCCTGCATTGCAAGCAGATTCTTTACTGTCTGAGCCACCAGGGAAACCCCAAGCTTCTTCAAATCACCCTTTAAATGAGGCAGTCATCCTTGGCCTGTCCTTGGTCTGTTCTAAGGAAACATTTTGAACTCTGAAATTTTTGCCACGTGAAAACAACCCTCGACGTGAGTCCTAATCTTTCAAGGACCTTTTTCTGAAACATTTTCAATTAAATAATACTCGGAACTCTTCTGAACCTTTGAAATGAGACACCAGAAATTACTGTCTGAACTGTCACGAAGCTGTCACTGCAAATGTGTATAGCATGTATGTGCCCAGTGCGACTGTCTTTTGTGTTGTGTTGTGTGTGTGTGTGTGTGTGTGTGTGTGTGTGTGTACTCTTAGAGGCGGGTGCTGCATGCTCTCCATCTTTCCCTGGGGCTCTTGTTCTTTGATTCAGACTTGAAGGAAGACTCTGCTTCCTTCAACCTTTAGAAACAAGGACCTCTCTCTGCTGTGGTGGGTTACAGCAAGATAACTTGAACTTGGATGAACATGTCCAAAGTGACTTTAAAAACACGTATGGGGAAGATCACCCCTCACAAGTATCTCTTTTCTTGCTCTCTGGAGAATACAGACTGCTGCCAAGCTGTCTACCGGCTGTCACTATGCTAAAGCAGCAACCTCAAAGGAACTGCTTCTCCCTTTAACTAAATGCTGAATCCTCTAGATGTTGGGAGTTTGGTTTGAAGAACAGGGCATCTTGGGAAATGTAAGTCCGAATACACTTTACCGAGAGCCTTATTGAGCTAACAAGCTGCTTGTTAGATAGTTCTGATGCAAAAGGTCTAATTCATTCTGTATTTGCTATTTTCGTGGCATAGTCAAATTATCCCTAGCCTTCAATAAACTCTGGGTTCCATTTTCCTTTTCCCTTATTTGTTGCCTTTTGTCTTCAATGTCAAATTTCCAATATTCATTCAACATCTCAGGCGAAAACATTAACCTCAAGCACAGAAGTTGGTTTGAAAAACAACGCTGAAAACTAAATTGCTGAAAGAAGATGTAATTTACTGCATTGTATTTCTGATTAAAATCTTTCATAAGGAAAATGAGGCTGAAGGGCTCGGGAAGTTAGAGCTATTTGCTTTTGCTGCCAACAGGAGCGTAAGAACCTTTGAAGGGTAGTGTCCCAAGTCAAGGCCTGGCCAGTGGGGGGTCTGGCAGCAGGTGGGCAGGTGAGGTTGTTTTCTCCACAGGAACAGATGAAATCCTTTCCACAGCTGACAGCTCTGGTCAAGAGGCAGAATTGAGAAAGGCTGAGCTGGGAGAGGCCATGTGGATCCTCTGCTCACTGGCACTGGAATCCTGCCTTGTAAATTCTTCTATGAGTTGTCAGTTGGCTCAAGTCTCCAAGGGACAGAAATCTGCTGCCTGTGAGGCGTGCTTTAATGGTTCTCCCGACATCTTCTCCACAGGCTTATTATATCATAAGGTTCCACAGCTGTAGATTGTGTCATTTGGGCTAAATGACCGCTGCTTCTGGGGGGCCCTCCTAGAACACAAATACCTCTGAGCAGTTGGGACAAAGGGCTAATGATACCCTCGTATCCATGGTGGCACACAATGAATAAAAGCTTTTATATTTGGGCTTCCCTGAGAGCTCAGTTGGTAAAGAATCTGCCCGCAATGTGGGAGACCTGGGTTCAATCCCTGGAGAAGGGAAAGGCTACCCACTCCAGTGTTCTGGCCTGGAGAATCCCATGGACTACATGGCCTATAGTCCATGCAAAGAGTAGGACACGACTGAGCGACTTTCACTTTCATTTTTCTCAGCGCCGAATCCGTGCTACTACATGTGTCACAGCCTATCCTGGGTAGGAGTTATAGGTCTGTCTTTCTTATTAGATAGTCACTCCAGGGCAAGGGCAGTGTGATTTTCTTCTGTGTCCTTCCTAGTGCCTTGTGTACATAGCATGTGCTCAACAAAGCTCCACTGAATTTCAGCTCAAATATCTTTATGTGAAGTTGCAAAATATTTCCAACCAATCCCACAGCACTACTTCAAGTGTTTCAGAGACCACTTTGAGGTTCATGTGTGACAGATAGATGTCTTACAGTTCATTTATTAGAAGCCAGCGTTCTATGACTTCATCATGAGAGTTTTGTTTGATAATTGACTACTTCAGGGAATTAAATAGTACCCCTGTGATTGGGAAGGATGAATGAATAGTCCTCCTCAAATACTTAATTTATGAACACTAACCCCATTTTTTCCTTTATCTACAACCATGTAATTACAATTTGGTATTTCATAACTCACATATATTTGAAGGCTCTGATATTGGGTATCTGGGGGTTTCCACATATCACATACTGTTTATTTTATTTTATTTTATTTAAATTAATTTTATTTTTTAACCTTACAATATTGTATTGGTTTCGCCATGTATCAAATGTAATACACCACATTAACAAATTGAAAAATAAAAACCATATGATTATCACATACTGTTTTTTTGATATAAGTTATCTAAGCTGGTACAGCACCATGAAAACATATAATGTTACAGCATAAACCTGTTTTCATGTTCTGAAAATGTGAATGCAGTGAATGTTCAGATGCAAACCCAGTAAAATCTCATTAGTTTTTACTTAAATAGAACTGGCTGATTTAATCCTACTCAGTTGGTCACTAGTCCAAATAAATAATACCTACTAACTGGGTAACATTAAAAGCAGCTAGGTAGGAGCATTACCCACCAACATTCTAGGACTTTGGGAAACGTGGTGCTATGGAAAATGCAGATAAGTTTTTTAAGCAGAATTATTTTCCTCATGGCTAGTGATGTTTCAAGTAAAACAAAATGGGGGCACCCCCCTGAGGTAGGGTGGCTATTTTCCCATCTGCCCTGGTAATTGCTTGTCAAAAGTAGGCTTGCTTTGGATGCCTGAGATCCCGAAAGTAATGGGAAAGAGATCAAGTGTTTTGAAGCAATAAGAAAACTGACGACACAGTCACATTTTTCAGGGCTGTGAAAGTACCGATTTGCCTCATTTAGACACATGATTATTTTTGTCCAGAATTTGAATCCTGAAATATGTGTCCTGGAAGCCCTTGCAACCCTTGAATAATCTCAAGTTTTATTTTATTTTTTTGGTTGGTTTGTTTTTGGCTTGTTTTATACATTACTCAAATGGTTTTATCTTTGTAATCAGCCTGATGGGGTTTTATTAACCTCATTAACCTTTCCTGTCACTTCTCTGTGAATCTGCCCTTCAAATAATGGATAGTCATTAAATACAGGGCAAGTCTGTCTTGTTGGCTATAGCTTGGCCATGGATTACTCTTCCCTCCAGGAGGAAAAAGTGGGGTCTAACTTTGTCCACCCCAGTGCTAGCTCTGGCTCGTTAATAATCATCGATGTGACTTTTCCTAAGAAATGGAATTACTCTCAGCCTCGTTTGTTGCTTATGGAAAGTGAGACTAATAGTTCTTCCCTGCCTTATTCCTAATCAGCTCATGAAGATACTGGAACAATAAAATAACCCAGTAAAGTGACTGCCTTTTGAACTTGACCTTTCAAATTATATTATGTACCCTGATATCTATATTTATATATATAAATGCATATAATATATACAAATATACAATATGAATATATGTATTTATATAAATAAGACATTCATTAAGCACTTACTATGAGTCAGGTACCATGCAAGGCACCTTCCTTATTTTATTTCACTTACCATCAATATAGCCCTGAGTAGGTGCGACTAATAGCCTGTTTTAAAAAATGAGGAAATGGATTCAAAGAGGTCGAAAAATGTTGCTTAAGATAATACAGCTATTAAGTGGCAGAATTGGTGGAGGTCTTTTGACCTGGACTCTCAAGGGCCTAAGCTGTAGCATTTTAAAGAGAAGATGTAAATGATGTGGCTACAAAGGAAAAGAAAGTGCTCACCCACAAAGATGGTGCTATCCATAGGATATCACTACTTTGTAGACCTTTACCAACTGCTGGGCACTTTCTACGTGCAGGGTGTATAGTGGATATGCCACACTGTGTCATTTATTCTTTCTCCATAAACTAGCATTTACTCTGCCCTCTCTAGGGACAAGTTTAGATGACAGAACCAGCTAAAGTCACTTCACGCAGATCATATGGCTGAGAAGTAGGTACTAAGGATTTGAGCCTTTCGATCTTAACTTTGCAGTAAGATAAAATATTAGAAAACACCTATTCACACTGAGATAAGTTGTAGACAGCTACTGGGCATTACTAATGACTGTTATTAAGGACCTCAGGACATCTGAGTTTCAAAATATCACAAGTAACCAATTGAACGGCTTTTTAAAGATTTGTTGGATTTCTTCGCTCAAGAACTTGCAAAGAAGTGAAAGTCGCACATTCTTTCTTTTTTGGTACCTTTAGGTGTTGACTGCTGATTTCAAGAGCTAGTCAGCACTATAAATCTTGGAGCCTTCAGCACTTTGTAATTTTTTAAATGTGTCTTGAACATGTGTTTCCTGAACTTTAGCATTAGATAAAATAGTTCACTGAACAATCAGGAGTTCCCATCTTCACAGGTGTAACACCTTTCACATAAACGAGATCAAAGTGCTTTATTAGCAAGTAGCAACAATCTAACTTCTCACTTGGGACAACAACTGCACAAGTGATAAGCAAAGGAGGTTGCTTAGGAAAAGTAATGTGGGAAGACAGAATCACAAGGGATCATGGCAGAGCCAAACCACTCGGGTTCCTTTTCCAAATGTGGGCAGGTTATGTGCAGTGCCTCCCTTTAGAAAGAAAGGTGAATACAGACATTGGCAGGTGCTGATGCTCTAGAAAGAGATTTCCTCAGTCCTTAGTTATTTTTTTTTTTTAATTTTATTTTTAAACTTTACATAATTGTATTAGTTTTGCCAAATATCAAAATGAATCCATCACAGGTATACATGTCAGTCCTTAGTTTATTCAATTTATTCAGCAACTGTTGCATTGTGTGTTTACCAACCCCTAGTTGTATACATGGTATAATGTCTTTCATATTCTTAAAATTAAAAATACACACAGATTTGCCATATGTAAATAGACTTGGAGGTCCATAACTACTAGATTCATGAAAAAGTTAAACACAAAACATATGGATTCAAATTTGTTCCTCAGCAAAATTACGAATGATTATGTCACAAACCTTCTGGGGGAAGACCTGTACATAGACTGTGAATGTTAATTCAATGAATGCTTTTTAAATTTTAATTAATTAATTTATTTTTGGCTGTGCTGGGTCTTTGTTACTGCACTCAGGCTTTCTCTAGTTGCAGTGAGTGGAGTGGGAGCTACTAGTTGAGGTGCATGGGCTTCTCACTGCCGTGCTTCTCTCGTTGCAGAGCATGGGCTTTAGGGTACACAGGTTTCAACGTAGTTGTAGTGCATGGGATTAGTTGCTCCTAGGCATGTGGGATCTTCCCAGAACAGGGATCAACCCCACGTCCCCTGCACTGGCAAGGCAGATTCCTTATCATTGGACCACCAAGTGAAACTGAAAGTATTAGTCACTCAGTCATGTCCAACTCTTTGTGACCCCATGGACTGTAGCCTGCCAGGCTCCTCTGTCCATGGGATTCTCCAGGCAAGAATACTGGAGTGGGTTGCCATTCCCTTCTCTGGGGGATCTTCCCAACCCAGGGATCAAACCTGGGTATCCTATATTGCAGGCAAATTCTTTACCATCTGAGTCATCAGGGAAGCCCACCAAGGAAGTCCTCAATGAATGCTTTAGTATTGCAATAACATTGCATTTCTTATAAATATTCTAAAATATAAAGTTTTCTTATCTTTTCTTTTTCATAATTCCAAATCAGGACACAGTTTCTATATATTTGATTTCTTTTAGGGTCAAACACTAATGGATGAAGATCTGCTATTTTTTTTTTTTCTTTTCATAACTAAATGGTCAATGGCTGTTGCTGATTTCTCTTTCTGGAGGCTATTCAGTTTGTCCGAAGTAGTCAGCTTTTCTCAATAGTCCTAGAGGACAGGCACCCCATCCACTTATCAGGAAAACCTGGTACAGTAACCAGTGTGTAGTAGTTCCTTGAGAAAGGTTTGTTCTACCTTTCTGTTTCACACAAGGCCACAGGATCCTGATTCAGTGGGCCCCTACAAGTGACAGCCAGGCTCTGGATTGTGTGATAGGCTACTGCACAAGGGTCCACGTGGCAGGAAATGTTCATGTCACAATCAACTAACATATAGATAAATACTATGAGGTCTCAGCTCTAGTGTCATCTCCCCAGAGAGGATCTCCCAGACCACTCTGTCTAAAATGGTCACTTTTTGTCCCTAACCTTTCTTTACCTCAGTCGACAGTACCTATTCCTACCTGACATTTACCTTTTTCATTATTGTCAGTTTTCTTCACTGGACTATATGTGCTTAGTCGTTTAGCTGTGTCTGACTCTTTGCAACCCCATGGACTGCAGCCTGCCAGGCTCCTGTCCATGGAGTTTTCCAGGTAAGAATACTGGAGTGGGTTGCCATGCCCTCCTCTAGGGGATCTTCCCAACCCAGGGAGTGAACCAGGGTCTTCTGCATTACAGGTGGATTCTTTATCGTCTGAGCCACCAGGGAAGCCAATTTGTCCGCTGTAGTCCGGAGCCTAGGACAGGGCCAATACACGAACCAAGTCAACACTGTCATTTTCATCAATCTCAAGATGAAATGATTAATCTTCCCCAAATATGGATTATCTTGAAAGAAATTGTAGGATCTATCATTACAAATGATGCCAAAGTATGGTTAATGGGGACATTTTTTCACTGTGGTGAATGGGAGTTTTTTGGGGTGATTGTTTTTTCCCCTTGAATTAATCTAACACAAACATTCCAAATTGTATTAAAAATTATTTATAGCTCCAGATGTCATAGGATGAAACATCTTGCAAATAGTTAAGCTGCTCACTGTCCAAATAAGCTTTGAATTTTTTCTTGCAAGTCACCAATAGACTCCTGTGAGTGTCCATTTTAGCAGCTCTTCATGCTCACCTGACTCAATTAGTCACATCTCTGAATGACTGCTGAAAACTTCCAGGTCAGTCTCCCTTCTGAAATTGTTTAATGACTTTGTCTCATTTGATAGAATATGTCTTCTCTTACATCCATTTAGGTTACCTGTCTACTTCAGCAAAGCAGCAGAATTTGGGACTCTGAGTTGATGAACCCCAAGCTACTTGATGTTCCATAATCCACAGAATTTATTAAAATTTATAATTAATTTATTTTTTTATGTATTTACATGAAATTCTGACTGCTTCCCCCACTGGAATGTAAAGGGAATTCTGTGAATAAGGGGACCCTGTTTCTTTTGTTTACCCCCATCTCCACAGTTCCTGGCACAGAGTGGGTGACTCAAGAAATATCTGTTGAATAAAGGAGTGAACACATATCTTCATCATTTTGTAAAAATGAGTTGATAGCAGGATATTAGATTACATTAGGGAGAGTAGAGGACTTTGGTAAATATTGCAGAGAAATTTAAAATCCTCAGTAACTCTGGAATATTAATGTATCAGTAAAATGTACACTTCAAAAACAATAATTTGTATCTGTCGAGTATGGTTATTCTTAAGTCTTTAGTCTAATCTGAGATCAGCAACTTCTGCAGCAACGATCATCTTCCTAGAGCCTTTCCCTTAACCTCAGTCTTGATTTAATAACTCATTTTGCCATTCACAGGATTTTACATGGTATATGTTCCCAAATCAACTAAGTGCAGAAAAACATATTTTATTAAATAAGTTATGATAAGTAATTATGGCTGTTACCTGGTATCATGAATAATCAGGTGTGTGCATCAAGATTTCATTATGGAGGGAAGTGTCATAAAGGAAGGGAAGGACTCGGGTAAATAAAGAGTTATCCAAGAAGGCCATACTCAAGGCATTTGCAGCACCTCAGTTTGTTTTGGGGTGCTTATCTTGGGTTTTCTCATGAGCTGGAACACCAAAGTTCCAGTTGTCTTCCAGTTCACTCCAAAGAGCCAGTTCACAGCAGTCTTCCTACTGACTCCCTGATACTGCTCATTATTTTCTAATTTTTTCTTGGTTCTAAGTTTTGATTATCAAGCCCACTGAAGGCAGAGAGCATTATTGATGGTTACACAGAGTTATAAATGATGTCAATTATGGATAGGCTCTGCCAGTGGTGGAATGTCTCATAAGTTAAAAAAAAAACAACAAGAGTAATTACTTTGCTACTGTTATATAATCACTTCATCTTTTATGAATTTGTTCCTGTGCTATTTGGAGAACAGTAACCTTACCTTTAGGCTGCTCCGACATTTGGGAATTAACTAATTTGAGGTCCTAATATCATCTGTGTGTTCTAGGCAATGAAAATGAGTTTTTCATTAGTAAATATGAGAAGAGCACTTCAATATCACTGCATCTATGTCACTCACCCATCCACTCATTTTTTTTTAACCTCTTTTCTGCCAAATCCTGTGTTAGAATCTGGGGATATGGTGGTGTGGTAGATTAAAGATGGTCATACATTCTTTGATACTTCTCTCAGTAAAAGGTAGGATTTATGACCCTCCCTTTGAATCTGAACAACCTCTGTGACTACTTTAATACACAGTATATAACACAAGTGACACTTGTGTGATTTTGGATCCAGGTCTTAAGAGACTGGCACCTTCTGGTTCCTGTCTCTTGGAATACTCCAACTTGGAGTTCTGAGCTCAGACAAACTCAAGGTTGGCTGCCAACCTATAGGCTGCCCTCCCATAGGAAGCCTGAATGGAGAGGATTTAAGCAGGAAGAGGGATTCCTGGAGGCTAGCCAGCTCTTCTAGCTCCCAGTTGAATTAGATTAGCTGAAAGCCCAAGTATCATGGAGAAAAGACAAGTCATCCTGGCCACACCCTGTCAGAATTTCTTATCCTTCCTTCCTTTCCTTTTTTCCCCTGCCTTATTTTCTAACCCACAGAATCAAGAAATCTAATCATCACCAATTATTTTAATCCGCTATATTTTGGAGGAGTTTGCTATACAGTGATAGATAATCAAAACAAGAGAACAAATCAGACTTGATCCTTGTCCTCACAGAAACCAGATTTAGCAGTGAGGATGGTTCAGAGCTTCTGTACTGCACATCCCAGAGTGGCACAAGAATTTAAAATACAGCAACTTCACAGAAAGTTAGAACTAGAAGAAACCTATCACCCTGCTCAACCTCTTCATTTTGTAGCCTGTGTTCTTGCCTGGAGAATCCCAGGAATGGGGGAGCCTGGTGGGCTGCCATCAATGGGGTCGCACAGAGTCGGACACGACTGAAGCGACTTAGCAGCAGCAGCAGCAGCAGCAACACCACTGTCATGGGCTTTGTTTTTGTTTAGTTGCTCAGTCGTGTCCGACCTTTTGTGACCCCATGGACTGTGGCCCACCAGGTTCTTCTGTCCATGGGATTCTCCAGGCCATAGTAGAGTGGGTTGCCACTTCCTCCTCCAGGGGAGTTTCCTGACCCAGGGATTGAACCTGTGTCTCCTGCACTGCAGACGGATTCTTTACCCCTGAGCCACCAGGGAAGCCCTCGTGTGCTTAGTGCTTTTCAACTGGGCTAAGGATTCCAGAAGAAGCAGATGCATCAGACTGCCACAACCACACCCAGCAGCAGCGCTGCAAATTTTAAGATCTTCAGATTGTTCTTAAAACTTACTCTAAGTGACGAACATAATAGTAAAGTGCCTCTTAATATCCACATCTTTCTCACAGAAAGTGGACGTTTTGTTTCCACTATGGTGGGACCTGGGAGTCTATTAGCCTAAAGTGTGAGGCAGAGTGTCTATCAACTTACTCATGAGGTGCACGCAGGCCCCTTAGTGAAATATTGGTGGAAATATCCTTCCATTAATCTGATTTCTAGTTCACGCTCAGTCACTTTTTTTCCTCTTAGTTAAGATAGGATTTTTACAGACTCTCAGGGAAACAGATCAGAAAGTAAAAAAAAACAAAACACTTGAGGTCTTTCCACGGACAGCTAGAGAAGCTGTGTAGTCCAGATGTTACAAACTCAAATGCCAAGAGGGTCAGGCAGGACTTTAAAAGTGCAGGAGTTGAGCCAGGAGCAAGGGAACCAGTGACTGGTGAGCTAGAGAGGCATGCCATTGACATTCCAGAGGGGTGGCTGGCCCTCAACTCTGGAACACCTACACCAGAGATGTCAAATTTTGTCAATTTTCTAGAGAATGAAGACATTCCAATTTTTATGTTAGATCTCTTAGTTTCTAAATGTTGGGCCAAACAAAATACAGCTGTGGGCTGATAGTAAGTAAGGCCTGATGTAGACACTAGACGTGGATTGATGTGTGGATCAGCCTCTTGTGGCTACAAAACAGACAAATGAGTTTGGCCAGACCTTGCTGTCAGCGGTTGCACTAACCCCGGTAGGATTTTGTTTTTTAAATGCACTTCTCCATTAGTGATGGCGAGTGAAATGTCTGGCTTTGCAAATTACTGCTGTCGTTTAGTTTAATGTACTCTTGTTTTTACATATTTATAAAAACCTTTTACATTATTAATAGTGATTAAATGCTTAGACACTGAAGATCAATAATGCTTCTGTTCACCTATTTACATTATTAAAAAGTAATAAGTCATACAGGGCGTGCAGAATATGTCATTTACTTTGTAGTCATGTTTGGAGTCAGTTGAAAAAAAAGAAAGAAACTCAGGCTACAGGGTAAAGTGTATTTAAGGAAAAAGCGGTAACTGCCAGGCTTGCTGGGAGACTCTACTGTGGGCAAATGGCATGTTGCCAGTGACATCACACCATCGGAGGCACATGAGGTCCACGTTCCATGTGCTCTCACATACCAGTGCAGAGAACTCACAGCAAGAAAGCCAGTCTCACTTGGATGCACAAGGATGAACAGCTATTTAACCTTTATGCATCCTTGCAACAGTTACTCACCTATATGCCACCATCTTTAACTCACAGGCCTCTGATGGTGGCCACACTCAGCAGCAAGTCCTCCGTGCGGCTCACAGTTTGCCAGTAGGCAAATGAGCCCCTCAGCAATGATTTCTTCATCTGCCTCCCCAGCTATCACTCAATTATGTGGCAAAAACCTAAGAGCAGATTGGATTCCCTGATTACAGTACCTGTGTTCTAGATCTGTCTGAGGAGAGCAACCCCACAGTCAGATATGTATAAGGACCAAAAGTCTTTAGCCCAGCTCTCTAAGGAGCCAAAGTGGCTCAACATAGTGGTGTAGAAGTCTGGCTCTCAGTATGAATCTGCTTGCGTTCAGATCCTGGCTCTGACACTCACTGATTGTGACCTTGGGCAAGCAACTTGATAACTCAGTTATTGTTTTGTTACCCCAAAAGTGGGGATCACAATGGTACCTACCATATCAGGTTTTTGTAAGGATTAAATAACACATGTAAAAGTTTAGTATGAGACCTGACACAAAAGAAGTGCTTAATAATAATTTACATGTAGCAAAAGGCCCATTTTACCAGTTGTTCTACCAAGAAGTTCATTAACAGTGGCTTCAACTTTGTAAATAATATCAGCGAAATATCATTGAAATGTGTTCAAATGAGGTGGGTTTTACAATATTGCCTGGTTTCCAGATGTCATTCAACCAGTTGTCATTCATCCTGTATAAATTAGATCTCAGTCACTTGGCTTATTTAAAAACAAGTTGAAATGAGGCAGCAGTGGTGTAACAGAAAGAAAACAAGAGTTACTGCATAGGAATAAAACTAACATGTGACCCACTACTGGGCATATACCATGAGAAAATCATAACTGAAAAAGACACACGTGTCCCAATGTGCATTGCAGCACTATTTACAATAGTCAGGACATGGAAGCAACCTAGATGTCCACTGACAGATGAATAGATAAAGAAGATGTGGTACGTTTATACAATGGAATATTACTCAGCCATAACAGGAGTGAATTTAAGTCAGTTCTAGTGAGGTGGATGAAGCTAGAGCCTGTTATACAGAGTGAAGTAAGTCAGAAAGAGAAAAACAAACACTGTATATTAGTGTATATATATATGGGATCTAGAAAAATGGTACTCATGAACATATTTGCAGAGCGGGAATGGACACACAGATGTAGAGAACGGACTTGTGGACACAAGGGGAAGGAGAATGTGGGATGAACTGAGAGAGTAGCATTGACATACATACATATATATATATATACTACCGTGTGTAAAATAGACAGTTAGTGGGAAGCCACTATAAAATACAGGGAGCTCAGCCCTGTGCTCCATGATAGCCTAGAGGGGTGGGATAGGGGGTGGGTAGGAGAGAAGCTCAAGAGGGAGGTGATATACACATACATACTTACAGCTGATTTGTGTTGTCCTATGGCAGAAACCAACACAACATTGTAAAGCAATTATCCTCTAATTAAAAGAAAAGAGTTGCTACAAAACAAGGCTATTGGCTGTGTGATGTTGGACAATCATTTAATCTCTCTGAACCTCAGTTTCCTCATATATAAAATGCACCAGGACAATACCTACTTCACAGGGATACCGTGAGGATACAAGGAAAGAATGTTTGTTTGAAAGCTGCACAAACTAAAAAGTACAATAGAGATGTAAGAGCTTATAACTATTATTACTTATACTCTACATGATCAGAGTTGGATTTATTTTATCCAGAGATACTCTGAATAACACTGTATTACGTGTTGATTTTTTAGAGGAAATATAGTTAGATTGCTTGTCCTCAACTATTTCCCTTTTCTGACAGATTAGAGATGTGTGTCAGAGCTGAGACCACTGGGTGAAGGAGACCGTAGTTCTGAATTCAAATGCGACTTTCAGAGCTACTTGATAACTTGGAGGCTTTTACAAAAGAATAAGAAAAACTCAATCAAGCCAGGAGGAGGAGAAGGGCATTAAGCACCACAAATAATAGGTTTGTTCACTCTGCGACTGGCTGGCAAACACTGCTGAAGCATGAAGCCGAACCACAGGGGCTGGAATTTCTCTTCACTTTTCTAAGTTTATTGCTCAAATGCCCTCCTCTGGGTCACAATAACTTGGCTCCTGTCTCTCTCAGGTCCTGACTTTCTCCCTGTACTTGAGTTCAGTGAATCATTTAAATATGTATCTCCATGTCATGGAAGTTTCATTTACCTTCTTTTCTTCGTTTCGACTGAATTTCCTTAAGCATGAAGGTTTTTTGTTTCCTTTGTTCCTCTGGAGTGCAATAAATAAGCATCTGCTGCTGCTGCTAAGTCGCTTCAGTCGTGTCTGACTCTTTGTGACCCCAGAGACGGCAGCCCACCAGGCTCCCCCGTCCCTGGGATTCTCCAGGCAAGAACACTGGAGTGGGTTGCCATTTCCTTCTCCAATGCGTGAAAGTGAAAAGTGAAAGTGAAGCATCTACTATCTAAATAAATACTTTGACTGCAGCCATTTGAAATCACCCCAGACTTGTTATTGAACTGGGGGAGATACTTCAAAATGGAGATGACTGAGTCTCTTGGAAGAAGGCAAACTTTGACTAGATCCCCTGGCAGAGAAGGTCTTTCTTGTGGTGCATGAGCATTTGAGTTTGGGGTTCTGTTTAAAGCTTTAAAAGGTTAGAACTGCACATAGTAAACATAATGAGAAGCAACTAAGCCTGTGCACCACAACTATCAAAGTCCACATGCTCCAGGGCCCATGAGCCACAACTACGGGGCCCACGCACCACAAGCCCTGAAACCCACGCACCTAGAGCCTGCGTCCCACAGCAGAAGAATGACTGCAATGAGAAGCCTGTGCACGACAACAGAGAGCAGCCCCTGCTCGCCACAGCCAGAGAAAGCTGGTGCATGGCAACAAAGACCCAGTGCGGCCAAATAAATAATACAAAATTTAAAAAACAAAACAAAAAATAACAGATCAAGAAGAAAGAAAAATAAACATAATGAGAAATGTTTAAGTTTCAATAATAGTTCTGGCATACAATTTGGGAGAAGGATGTTGACTGTTTTAAATTTCCATGCATGTCTTTTTTACCCCTTTCCTACTGTGCACAGGGGTGAAGACTGAACGTCAATTGTCACTCAGATCAATATAAACTCTTGACCGAGCTTTTCTCAGGGACTGATAATACCGACCAGGATGTGACTGTGTGGGTGGGATGTAGACAAGTGGTCCCGGACAAATACTTTCCATGTTTTTTTTTTTTTTTTTTAAACTTTCTGTTTGTAATAGTCTAGAAGCTACTGAAATATCAGAAACAGAATGAAGGGAAGACTCTATATTCCATGCTGGGGGTGGTATTTCTTTTTTATCCTCTGGTCTTTATTGCATCTGAATTGAACTTGCAGCTGCCACAACCATCTTTCTATCAAACCTGAGAATGAAGTTTCTGCTGAACGTGGTAGATTAGAGAAATGTAAAGCACCTGGGGCCTTGATGATGGGACTGAAGCCTCAGCTGAGCCAACCCCTGAACCCCACAACTGCTGGACTTTCTATTTTGAGAGATAAACATCCTTACTGTTTAACAACAATATTTAAATATGTTTAACTGTGGCATGAACAAAAGAGGACATTTTTAAGCGATCAGAAATATTGAGTTACTTATATCTAGTGCTAATGACTAAAACCTATCATTGCTGAAGATGAAGCAGAGAAGGACAATGAGCAAATTCATGTTATTACATTTCAAATAAGTAAGTTAATTAAAAAAAAATTTCATCTAATGGGTTGGATTTTGGTCTCAGGCCTTTAGTGACAATTCACACATCTGAGCTTCCTTAGAAGACAGATTTTCGCACGTCTTGCATTTCACTTTAGAATATCAAATGCACCCAATTCTCTCATCTGGAAACGTTTTACACCCATAGAACGAAACTTAAAATTTAGTTTCTGAAATTCAATAATTTTTCAAGGGATCAATCCAGAAGATAAACAATAAATTTGTAAATTATACTTTTGTTTTTGTCATTAAAAGCCTTGCTTACACTTCACCATGAATAATATACATCATGTGAGTTTTGTGCGTATATGTGTGTGTTTCTTTCACAGTTAAAGAAAAACATGACCACTGTTCATTAAGGAATAAAATAAATACATATATACCTGCTGTCAAATGAGATCTCTGGAGGAATGACATGAGTACTGTCCTTGCCAATAAGGAATTTGATTCGATCATAGAAGAGTCTTAAAGTGTGCTGAGACAAGAGAGATTGGCTTTGCTGAATGAGGTCAAGAGGATCTGGTGAGCCCTGGCAGAGAGGACTGACATAACAGTTGCTTTGTTGACAACAATCTGGGTCCACACAGTCAGTCAAACCATCTGAAAAAGAAAATTTTGAAATTTAGCTTCGGGAGAAACAACATAATTTAAAATATGCACAAATGGAGAAAAATCTAGAATATAGCCAAAGGTAACTGTCCATGTTTTGAGTTTAGGATCTATTAAATTCACATATTTCTCATGATGTATCTATCACTGTCTCTGAGTTTACATGGCACATCAGTGAAATTCAAACTATTTTGTTCATAAATCTTTCCTTCCTGAGTCCTCCTGTAGTGCTACATTGGTTAGCATTTGAAGAGAGTATTCTATGAGTTACCACTTTTTAAAAAATTAATTTTTATTGGCGTATGCTTGCTTTACAATGTTGTCTTAGTTTCTACTGTTCATCAACAGGAATAGACAAAGGAGATGTGGTGTATATATACACAAGGGAATATTACCAATAAAAAGGAATGAAACTGGGTCATTTGTAGAGACATGGATGGACTTAGAGAGTGTCACACAGAGTGAAGAAAGTCAGAATGAGAAAAATAAATGTCATATACTAATGCATATATGTAGAATCTAGAAAAATGGTATAGATGATCCTATTTGCAGGACAGGAACTGAGATACAGATGTAGGGAAAAACATACATGGATATCAAAGGGGAAGAGGGGTGGAAGGTTTTGGGATATTGATACATATACACTACTGATATGATGTATAAAATAGATAGGGTTTCCTTGGTGGCTCAGATGGTAAAAAATACACCTGCAATGCGGGGATACCTGGGTTCAATCCCTGGGTTGGGACGATCCCCTGGAGAAGGGAACTGGCCCCATTCCAGTATTCATTGACAGACTTTATTTTCTTGGGCTGCAAAATCACTGCAGATGATGACTGCAGCCATGAAATTAAAAGATGCTTGCTCCTAGGAAGAAAAGCTATGACCAACCTAGACAGCATATTCAAAAGCAGAGACATTACTTTGCCAACAAATGTCCGTCTAGTCAAAGCTAGGTTTTTTCCAGTAGTCATGTATGGATGTGTGAGTTGGACCATAAAGAAAGCTGAGCGCTGAAGAATTGATGCTTTTGAACTGTGGTGTTGAAGAAGACTCTTTTTTTTAATATACATTTATTTATTTTAATTGAAGGCTAATTACTTTACAATATTGTGTTGGTTTTGCCATATATCAACATGAACCCACCACAGGGAGGGAGATGGGTGGGGGGTGCAGGATGGGGAACACATGTACAGCCATGAATAAGACTCTTGAGACTCCCTTGGACTGCAAGGAGATCAAACCAGTCAATCCTAAAAGAAATCAGTCCTGAATATTCCTTGGAAGGATTGATGTTGAAACTGAAGCTCTAATACTTTGGCCACCTGATGCGAAGAACTGACTCTTAAAAAGACTCTGATGCTGGAAAAGATTGAAGGCAGGAGGAGAAGGGGATGACAGAGGATGAGATGGTTGGATCGCATCACTGACTCAATGGACATGAGTTTGAACAAGCTCCAGGAGTTAGTGATGGACAGGAAAGCCTGATGTGCTGCAGTCCATGGGGTAGCAAAAAGTTGGATATGGCTGAGTGACTGAACTGAACTGATAAAATAGATATCACTCTTTTGAAGTTTCCTTCTTCCTCAGCAAGACCATCCCTTCAGGAAAATAACTATTTCTTATATTTTTTTGAATTTATCACATCATGTACATTTCTGAACATACAATTAACAAAGGTTTACCAACCTAAATTTGTCTGTACTTTAAAAAATTCTCCCAACACACTTGTCTAGTCCTAACTGCCACAATAGAAGTTGGTATCCTTATGGTGACAAAATGTCTAAAGTACGGCGGTGATTTTCACTTCTGAAAATTACCTGGAGAGCTTGAATCAATTACCGGAGAGTTTATTAAACCTGTATATTCTTCAGTCCCACCTATTAAAGCAGAATTTTCTCAGAGCCCAGGATTATGCCATACTTAATCTGGTGATTTTGAAGCATACTAAATTTTCAGAACCACTTTTTTTGAGAATCTGTAGAAGTGACTAGAACTTACTTGTCCCGAACAGCATTATTCGAGGCATATACTAAGGTAACTTCCTGTATTTAGTGATAAGTCACTCTGTTTCATTCTAGGCCTTCACCATTTATTCCAGACTCAAGAATCCAGGGTTGCTCAAATAAATATATCACATAAAAGCTTCATTCTTTGGTAGAGGAATGATGTGGTACACAGGGGTTCTAGGAGGAAGGGAGACTTGAGAATACAGTCATTCCTTGGTATCTGAGGGTGATTGGTCCCAGGACCCCCACGGATACCCAAATCAGAAGACACTCAAAAGTGAAAGTGTGAGTCCGCTCAGTTGTGTCTGACTCTGTGACTCCATGGACTCTAGCCTGCCAGGCTGCTCTGTCTACGGGATTCTCCAGGCAAGAATACTGGAGTAGCTTGCCACTCCCTTCTCCAGGGGATCTTCCTGACCCAGGGATCGAACCCGGTCTCTTGCATTGTAGGCAGACTCGTCACCATCTGAGCCATGAGGGGACTCACTCTTTTATATAAAATGGTATACTATTTGCACATAACCTATGCATATCCTCCTGCATACTTTGTCATCTCTAGATTACTTATAATGCCTTTGTTGTTTAGTGACTAAGTCCTGTCTAACTTTTTGTGACCCTGTGGACTGTAGCCTGCCAGGCTTCTCTGTCCATGGGATTTCCCAGGCAAGAATACTGGAGTGGGTTGCCATGCCCTCCTCCAGGGGATCTTCTGACCCAGGGATCGAACTGCATTGGCAGAAGGATTCTTTACTGCTGACCAGGGAACTAATACAATGTAAATACCATGTACACAGTTATAAGTATAATGTAAATGCTATGTAAATAGTTATGAGGGGTGTGTCAAGTTTTGCTCTTAGAACTTTCTGGAATTCTTCTTTTTTTCCAAATATTTTTGATCTGCAGTTGGTTGGATCTATAGATACGGAATGCGAGGATACAAAGGGCTGACTGTAGGTACACAGCACTGTGTTAGGCGCCTGGAAAGTAAAAAGCTAAAACCAACTTTTTTCCTGTCTTTAGGAGCTCAGAGCTTAGTAGGAGGAATAGGCACACAAAACAGCTGACTCATACACTTGTTAAACCTGCAGTAGGTGTTACAAGAGAGTTAACTGCAAACAGAAGGGGCTGGAGAGATTAACTGAGCATATAGACACTTCATTCTACATCCAATACAGAAAAATAAAAATTAAGGTCCTTGCAAGGTCCTTAAAGCAGACAAGTAGCTCTAGTGTCAATGCTTAACAAGGATAAATATAAAGATGCTCAACTTCTTGCTTGCCGTGGAATAGGGAGGTGCGGATGGATCACAGCTCCTTAGGCTGATGATGAAAGTCACTGGCACGGTTTTCATGTGGCTCTTTTGCTCGCTCACAGGTGCTTACAAGACTGCTCCTGTTGAGCTGGAGGGGGAGGCACCACAGCTGGAGGCAATGGAAGCCAGGAACACCAAGGGAGTAGGCATTTGGAGCAGTAGCCCCAGGGCACCCAGGAAATATTTTTCCCCACATGAGGTCCTTTCAAATTCCCTGTACTATAGACACTACTTTGATTTAAAATGCAGTTTGCTGCTTTCTGGCCTCCGCTGTTAGTTCAGTATATTTTTGCCCCCGATTTTTGCTTTTCTGTATATATGTTTCTTTTTCACTGATGAATAATTGTTAAGTGTGGATTAGTTTCACTAAGAGGTTCCCTTCTGGTCCCCTTTCTCCCCTCATTCAGCAAATTTTATGAACAGATTTTCTCTAGATTGTAGATGCCACAACCACCTCTCCCTCCAGGACATTGTTCATAGCCTCCTCTTAGCACCTTCCCTCTTGACTCTGCTAATGAAACATCCAATGTGCTGAAAAGCTGGCAAAAATATCAGTCTGATAAAAACTGTTTTCCGATGTCTGGAATTGTGCATAAAATACTAAACAATGAAAAACTACTTTTTCAGATGGGCAGTTACCTTTATCTTTCAAATTGGCAGCAAATGCAGTAGTCATAAGATTGGGCTTTCAGAGGTTTCAATCTGTCTACCGCATGATTCTAACTTATTTTTGAAAAGAAATGGATTTTAAATAAATAGTAATACCCAAATGATCTTCAAAACTGGAGTCTAAAACTAAACACAGAGCCAGTTGAAAATTTGGACTCACATTCTCATAGAATTATGTGCTATAAACTCCAAGCTAATGTTTCATATGCCATAATTGTCTATTATAGGGGGTTGACCCTCTACGACCTCTGTTTTCTGAGAGAATAGTACAACTTCTCTTGAATCTAGAAAGGCTACAGGCAAGCCAACCAATAATGGTATGCAACCCTTGAATTATAATTCATAGGTAAGCCCAGTACATGGGCAAAGATCTACTTACCAATTATCACATTGGATAACACTCCATACAGTATGTCTAGACTGTTACAAAGAAGTGTAAATGACAGTCACACTGCTTGTGTGTGGGTTGCTTTTTTTCTTCCTTTGGGTATTAATGGATCTTTTATCTTTCTGAACTGGAAGCTGTGGCACCCTCCTGACAGCCAGGCTCAAGGTGTCAGATATGGACACATGAAATGTTAACTTATTTTACTTTTGGGGCCTATTCCCTTTAAAGGAATAAAAATAAAAGCAGGCAAAAAAAAGGGGAGGTTAAATTGTCTTAAAGGACTAAATACAGCATTCACTGATCCTAGCTTTGCTAGCCAGGTAAGGGCCATTCCAGCTGGCTCAGTTGGCGATCATGAAGATCAAGGACACTGATTTCTTCGGAACATTTCTTCACTATTTAACTTTTACCTATTAGATGCATGCCCTTGGTTGAAAGCCAGATTGAATAAGGGAATATGAATGATACAGGGAAAACCCATATTTTCCTAATCCTTAAAATGAATTTACAAATATATATCATCTTAGGGACAGCGCCCATATCATCACTTTGATGAAAAGGGACAGCTAGTTCATGGTAGGCTATCCAAAAGGATTTGGCAACATGTACAGATTAGTGAGGGGCTTCTCAGGTGGCACTAGTGGTAAAAAACTTGCCTGCCAATGCAGGAGACACTAGAGATGGGGGTTCTATCCCTGGGTGGGGAAGGCCCCCTGGAGGAGGGCATGGCAACCCACTCTAGTATTCTTGCCTAGAGAATCCCATGGACAGAGGAGCCTAGTGGGCTACAGTCCATAGGGTTGCAAAGAGTTGGACATGACTGAAGTGACTTAGTATGCACGCATGCATGCAAGCATGCATAGATTAGTTAACGGCCTTCCAGGTAGCTCAGTGGTAAAGAATCTGCCTATAATGCAGGAAGCGTGGGTTAGATCCCTGGGTCAGGAAGATCCCCTGGAGAAGGAAATGGCAACCCACTCCAGTATTCTTCCCTGGGAAATCCCATGGACAGAGGAACCTGGAGGGTTGCAGTGCACAGGGTCACAAAGAATCGGACACAACTTAGTGACTAAACAGCAGCCGCAACAGCATAGTTTAGTTAATACGCGTCAGGTATGGCACTAGGTACTCCCATGTGTATTATTTTAACTAAATCCCTGTGACAACCCTGTTCGGTAGACATTCTCATCTCCATTTCACAAATAAATGAGGGGGGGCCGAAATGTGGTTGGAAGAAATTTGGGAGCCATATTAATACCCAGTGTTCTGACTACAAATAACATGCCTGACATTATCATCCAAGCAGTATTACTAGTACTATTGACCTCGGTGTAAGACCTCCAAGTGCCTGATTAATATAATATTTAGCTATTTTAAAAATATTTATTTAGCTGACTGTGCCAGGTCCTGGTTGTGGTACATGGGATCTCCAGTCTTCATTGAGACATGCAGGATCTTTTAGTTATGGCCTGTGGGATCTAGTTCCCTGCTGCTGCTGCTGCTAAGTCGCTTCAGTCATGTCCGACTCTGTGCGACCCCAGAGACGGCAGCCCACCAGGCTCCCCTGTCCCTGGGATTCTCCAGGCAAGAACACTGGAGTGGGTTGCCATTTCCTTCTCCAATGCATGAAAGTGAAAAGTGAAAATGAAGTCGCTCAGTCGTGTCCGACTCTTAGCGACCCCATGGACTGCAGCCCATCAGGCTCCTCAGTCCATGGGATTTTCCAGATCAAACCCAGGCCCCCTGCATTGGGAGCAGAGAGTCATAGACGCTAGACCACCAGGGAAGTCCCTTAATGTAGTATTTAGAACACATGAAGTGGTTAAGGTGAAAGAATCAGACAACTTTGGTCTAACCTTGACTTTGCCATTTACAAATCAGTGCAACTCCTGGATTCTGTTTCCTCATCTGTTAGATGGGATGAGTAGAGGGCTGTTGTGAGGATCATCACATGCTATCATGATCATATTAGCACAGCGCTTAGGGTTTAGTAGCTAGCACTCTCAATAAATGTTACTTAGCTATGGTCATTAACCAAATTCTAGTCTGTACAGACAACAAAGAGTCCAGGGACAGAGTCCTAGGGGTAGATGTTAATGGTCTGCAGTGGCAGCTTAAAATGTTCAGACTCACGTTTTTTCAAGTTGCCTTATCACTGACCAGAGGGCAATTAACTTCTCTGTAGCATATTCAGTTCATTAGAACTTGTTCATTTTGTGAACTCTGCTTCATTAGGTTGTCAGATAGGTAGGAATCTATGTGGCTCTAAATGGACACTAATGCTACAGTAAATCTTTATTCATTGAATTTCACAAGTTCAGAATTTGTTATCATTTGGACAGGGGCTGGACTGAAGCTTAACCTTTTCAGTGTGTATAGAGTAGAGGATCTGCCAAGCAAATTAATAATGAAAAGGAAATTGAAGGGCTGATCATTCCAATGATTCAGTTGAACAGAATCTTCTCAGACATTTAGGAATCTACAAACAATGGACTAATTTTGAATCATTCATAAATATTTACTAAAGCAAGGCCTCTACTAGGAAATCCTGGTAGCTTCATTGTTGCTCTTATAAGCATCAAAGGTAATATGATTGTATTTCCTTTGGAAATAGTCTATAATTCATCTTTTTTCATTTACTCAGGCTGACTTTCACCTTAGTATTTTGCTGTATTAGTAAAAAGAAAGTGGGAGAGGTTAAGGGCATTTGCATTGTAACTGCCTAAATCGTTGTTATTGCTATAACCTATACAGTTACTCTTCTGCATCAGGAAAGTAAATTGTTTATATTCCACTAATGTTCACGTCCTCCCCACCTGCCATCAATGGCTTCCACATTGCTCAGAATAAAAGCCAGCATTCTGACAAAGACCTGTTTTCTCATAGTCTGGTTCTCCACCATCTCTCTCTTACCTCACCTCCCTCCCATTACCATATCCCACAACTCCCTTCACCACTATGTCTATGCCTGGAAACTTCTCTCCAGTGTTAATATGGCCCACTCCTTACTTCATTTAATTCTTTACTCAAATGCCACCTTCTCAGTGAGGCTTCCTCTGACCACAATATTTAAAAGTTCACCTCTGTTGCACATTCCTATCTTGTTTTAACCTGTTTAAAAATTTCTCCATAACACTTACCAGCTTCTATCATACTGTTTAAAAAACTGGGGGGTTTATTGTTTGCCTCTCATAACTAGAATATAAGATCCATGAAACAAGGATTTAGTCTTCTTTATTCATTGCTATTTCCTTAATGACTAGAACAGTGCCTGAGTCCAAGTAAGCATTCAATAAATATTTGTTGGATGAATAAATGGATGTCTTAAAAGTCCTATTTATAGGACACTTATAAATGTACCTAGAAATTAATAAATGTTCAATTAATGCATCAAAATATGTAAGTTACAGATGGATTCTTCGTTGACACCACACCTTTATTACCCACTTTATATTGAAAGTGAAAAAAGGTGAAAGTGTTAGTTGCTCATCATGTCCGACTCTTTGCAACCCCATGGACTATAGCCCTCCAGGCTCCTCTGCCCATGGAATTCTCCAGGCAAGAATATTGGAGTGGGTAGCCATTTTCTTCTCTAGGGGATCTTCCCAACTCAGGGATTAAACCCAAGTCTCCTGCACTGCAGGCAGATTCTTTGCTGTCTGAGCCACCAGGAAAGCCCTACTTCAAACATTCTTATTCATTCTCACCACAAGCAGGAAGATGTCAAGTATTATTAGCCTTAGTTGATAGATGATGTGACAAATCTAGTTATAGAATGGTTAACTGAGTTATAGAGTTTAGATGTTCCAACTTCCACTTATATCTGAAGTCACTTGGCAGTTTAGGTTCTCATAACTAAGATGATCTTCTAATAAATGAGTTCCTTGGAAATGAAGGGGGATATGGTCAGAAGAAAAAATAAGGAATATACTTCCAATGCCAAGCCTCTTTTCTCAGCCAAAGCTTAAAAGTAAGTGGAGGGGCCCTTAAACAGAGCAAATGTTATCAATTCACTGCTCCTTCTATTTCATTTTCCTATTTATTAAACACTGCAGGATGCTGGTGACATTCAAAACATGAGGCTTATTGATCCATGAGCTTATATGTGTTCATAATTCACCCATGGTGCTGATTTCTAGATCTAGAAACACTACATCATTAAACTGGCTTGCAAATAGCTATTGTCCTTAATGAATGGTGACTTGTTATGAAGAATGATTCCTGGAAGATCATTCTCTTTTAGGCAATTAACTTATTGATTTTACCAATGAATATGAATATAGCCCACTGGAAGAATTTATATAAGAAAAACTTTGACAAACAGGTGACAAATACTTAAAAGATAAGAGGGAAAAAGGCTGTTTTGATTAAACACTCTTATTATGCATCTTTTTAACCTCTGTGGCAATCTTTCCACAGTATAAAAATTCACCTTCATTCCTTTATAACTTGAGTGAATAAAATAATCTTTGATAGCTGATAATCTTTTAAAATTTACAATGTTCTGTATAATCTGGCCAGTGCCTACCTTTATATTCTCACCTCCTACCAATCTCTCCTTGACTCACTGTATTCCAGCCACAATAACTTATCTTTCACTTTCTAGAAGAGTCTAGTACAGTTTCACCTCAGGGCATTTGTACATGCTGTTTCCTTGGCCTGGAACATTCTTCTTTTGACTCATGGCAGGCCTCCCTTGCCACATAGACCTGGTTAGGTTCTGCTATACATGTTTATAGCACTGTGAAAACCTTATGGCACTCTTCACAATTGTAAATATATACTTAATTCTGTGGTTTCTTGTTTAATATGTAAACCATAAACTTGTGCAGGCAGAAAGTCATTTGTCTTTTTCTCCTTAGTGTCAAGCACAATACTTGGCACAAGGCAGTGATGAATGAGTGGAAAATTGGGTACCCAATTTGAAATGTTGGGCTGAAAGGTAAAATTTTGAATCAAACATTTGGATCAGCACTCTCCAATAGACCTTTCGCCATTGATAGGAATGCTCTAGATACGCCCTAACACAGTAGTCACATGCCTCATGTGACCACTGAGCAATTGAGATGTGGCTAGTGCAGCTGAGAAAGGAGATTTTTAAGGTTATTTCAATCATATTTAAATAGTCACATGTGGCTAGTGGCTACCATATCAGACAATGCAGGTTTTGAGATCTCCAAATAGATGTTGAATGATCTATAAACTCAGCCAAAGAATACAAAGAAGTTTGAAATTTTTACGAAGTCCAATTTATCATTCTTTTCCTATTGTGGTTTATTTCCTAGCTTTTATGTTTGAGAAGTCCTTTCCAATCTTGAGATCTATCACTATACTTTCTTCTAATTGTGTTTGAGTTTTCTTTTACTTTCAACTCATTAATCAGCTTGAGTATTTCTATATATTTTATTCTTTTGGAATATGGCATAAATTGAAAACCTAAGTTTTTTTTCTTAATAGTTGTTTCAGTTCAGTTGCTCAGTCATGTCCGACTCTTTGTGACCCCATGAATCGCAGCACACCAGGCCTCCCTTTCCATCACCAATTCCCAGAGTTTACTCAAACTCATGTCCATTGAGTCGGTGATGCCATCCAACCATCTCATCCTCTGTCATCCCCTTCTCCTCCTGCCCTCAATCTTTCCCAGCATCAGGGTCTTTTCAAATGAGTCAGCTCTTCACATCAGGGGGCCAAAGTATTGGAGTTTCAGCTTCAACATCAGTCCTTCCAATGAATATTCAGGATTTATTTCCTTTAGGATGGACTGGTTGGATCTCCTTGCAGTCCAAGGGACTCTCAAGAGTCTTCTCCAACACCACAGTTCAAAAGCATCAATTCTTCAGTGTTCAGCTTTCTTTATTCAACTCTCACATCCATACATGACTACTGGAAAAACCGTAGCCTTAACTAGACAGATCTTTGTTGGCAAAGTAATGTCTCTGCTTGTTAATATGCTGTCTAGGTTGGTCATAACTTTCCTTCCAAGGAATAAGCATCTTTTAATTTCATGGCTGCAGTCACCATCTGCAGTGATTTGGGGGCCCAAAAAATAAAGTCAGCCACTGTTTCCACTGTTTCCCCATCTATTTGCCATGAAATGATGGGACCGGATGCCATTGTTTTAATTTTCTGAATGTTGAGCTTTAAGCCAACTTTTTAACTCTCCTCTTTCACTTTCATCAAGAGGCTCTTTAGTTCTTCTTCACTTTCTGCCATAAGGGTGGTGTTATCTGCATATTTGACTCAGCACCTCTTACTTCATAATGCTTCTTTTCCCTACTGACTTCTGATGCTTGGTTTTATCAGATAGTAACTACTTGTACTGGGGTGTGTTCCTGAGCTTTTATTTGGTTGTATTGGTCTGTCTACTCTTACATTACTACCACTTTGTTTTAATTACCATAGTTTAAAATTATTCTTTAACATATGATAGTTCTAGCTTGTTCTCACTATTCTTTGTTTTAGCTATTCTGATTCAGTTAATATAATGTCTAAACTTCTTTTCTCATGTCAATTCATATGAGCCTGTAATATATGGTGATTAATTTTCCAAATCCTAAATCAGGACGCTAGCTTTATTAACAGCAGTGCTTCCTAAGGCCCACCTGACTTCACACTCCAGAATGTCTGGCTCTACGTGATTGACCACACCATCGTAGTGGTCCGGTTCATTAAGATCTGTCTTGTACAATTCTTCAGTGTATTCTTTCCATCTCTTCTTGATCTCTTCAGCATTTACTAGGTCTCTACCATTTCTGTCCTTTATTGTGCCCACCTTTGGGCAAAATATTCCCTTGATATCTTCAATTTTCCCGAGGGATCTCTAGTCTTTCCACTTCTGTTGTTTTCCTCTAGTTTTATGCATTGTTCATTGAAGAAGGCCATCTTGCCTCTCTTTGCTATTCTTTGGAACTCTGTGTTTAGTTGGATGTACCTTTCCCCTTCTCCCTTGTTTTTTGCTTCTCTTCTTTCCTCATCTATTTGTAAAGCCTCCTTGGATAACCACTTTGCCTTTTTGCTTTTCTTTTTCTTTGGGATAGTTTTGTTCACTGCCCCTTGTACAATATTACGGACCTCCATCCATAGTTCCTCAGGCACACATAGTTCTTCAGATGGAATTCTGGTAGAGGTATTCAAAACCATAAAGGATGATGCCATCAAGGTGTTACACTCAATAGGTCAGCAAATCTGGAAGACCCAGCAGTGGCCACAGGACTGGAAAAGGTCAATCCTTATCCCAATTCCCAAGAAGGGTAAGTACTAAAGGATGGTCAAACTATTGAACAATTGCACTCATCTCCCATGCTAGTAGAGGAGGGCCTGGCAACCCACTCCAGTGCTCTTGCCTGGAGAACTCCCATGGATGGAGGAGCCTGGCTGGCTACAGCCCATGGGGTCACAAAGAGTTGGACATGACTGAGCGACTAAGCACCCATGCTAGTAAGGTCATGCTTAAAATCTTGCATGCTAGGCTTCAGCATTATGCAAACCAAGAACTTCCAGATGTCTAAGCTGGGTTTAGAAAAGGCAAAGGAGCCAAAGATCAAATTGCCAACATTCACAGGATCATAGAGAAAGCAAGGGAATTCTAGAAAAACATCTACCTCTGTTTCACCAACTATGCTAAAACCTTTGACTGTGTGGATCATAACAAACTGTGGAAAGCTCTTGAAGAGATGGGAATACCAGACCATCTTACCTATCTCCTGAGAAACCTATATGCTGGTCAGGAAACAACAGTTAGAACCCTGTATGGAACAACTGATTGGTTCAAGATTGAGAAAGGAGTACGACAGTGCTGTTTGAGGTCACCCTGTTTGTTTAACCTGTATGCTGACTACATCATGAGAAATGCTGGGCTGGATAAATTACAAGTTGGAATCAAGATATGTGGGAGAAACATCTACAATCTCAGATATGAAGATGATACCAGTCTAATGGCAGAAAGCAAAAAGGAACTAAAGAGCCTCTTGATGAGGGTGAAGGAGGAGAGTGAAAGAACCAGCTTAAAACTAAATATTAAAAATACTAAGATCATGGCATCTAGCCCCACTACTTCACAGCAAATAGAAGGGGAAAAGATGGAACCAGTGACAGATTTCCTCTTCTTGAGCTCCAAAATCACTGCAGATAGTGACTACAGCCATGAAATAAGGAGATGATTGCTTTTAGGCAGGAAAGCTATGACAAACCTAGACGATGTGTTGAAAAGCAGGACATTACTCCATTGACAAAGGTCTGTACAGTCAAGTGGTCATATACGGTAGTGAGAGCTTGACTATAAAGAAGGCAGAACGACAAAGAATTGATGCCTTCAAACTGTGGTGCTGAGAAGACTCCTGAAAGTCTCTTGGACTGCAAGGAGATCAAACCAGTCAATCTTAAGGGAAATCAACCCTGAATATTCATTGGAAGGACTGATGCTGAAGGTGAAGTATTTTGGTCACCTAATGAAAATAGCTGACTCATTTTAAAAGTCCCTGATGCTGGGAAAGATTGAGGGTAGGAGGAGAAGAGGGCATCAGAGAATGAGATAGCTGGATGGCATCACCGATGCCATGGACATGAACTTGGGCAAACTTTGGGAGATGGTGAAGGACAGGAAGGCCTAGCATGCTGTAGTCCATGGGGTTGCAAAGAGTTGGACATGACTGGGTGACTGAACAACAACAACAAAGCAAGACACATGATTAACACATGAAAATGTGGTTACCATAAGGTTAAGTCTCCTCTTTCAAGCACAAGATTGTGCACATGCTGTGTGCTTGTTGACTAAAGGGATATATGAGGTTAAGACATTTGATAGATTTGTGATTTCTGTGGTAATTAGTTTATATATATATAAAATGCAAAAGAGAGTTTTCTCTTTTCTCGCATATTAAAAAAATCCAAGTGTTCTTGGTTCTGTTTTTACTGTTTAAGGAGTTCTAAGGTAGCTCCGAGACCTGTGACACCCACATATTCAATGCAGCCCAATTAGTTACCAAGAGTCACAATGCACTGAATCAGAGTGTAACTAAAGTCAGAGCTGCAGGAAGTAGCAGTAATACTAATGAGTATTCAAAGCTGATTGCAATGCAAAAAACACAATCCTGCCATTCTTTATGTATCAGCAATGATATGGAGTAATGAGATAGCAGCTACTTGAAGCAACTGCTTGAAAGTTACTGTAACGTTTTTTTGGAAACTGAAGATTTCTTAAGAATTAACATTAAGGTGATGGATGAAACTGGAGCCTATTATACAGAGTGAAGTAAGCCAGAAGGAAAAACATAAATACAGTATACTAACGCATATATATGGAATTTAGAAAGATGGTAACAATAACCCGGTGTACGAGACAGCAAAAGAGACACTGATGTATAGAACAGTCTTATGGACTCTGTGGGAGAGGGAGAGGGTGGGAAGATGTGGGAGAATGGCAATGAAACATGTAAAATATCATGTAGGAAACGAGTTGCCAGTCCAGGTTTGATGCATGATGCTGGATGCTTGGGGCTGGTGCACTGGGACGGCCCAGAGGGATGGTATGGGGAGGGAGGAGGGAGGAGGGTTCGGGATGGGGAACACATGTATACCTGTGGCAGATTCATTTTGATATTTGGCAAAACTAATACAATTATGTAAAGTTTAAAAATAAAATAAAATTGGAAGAAAAATAAATAAATAAATAAATTAAAAAAAAAAAAAAGAATTAACATTAAAAAAAATAAGGACCATATTTTTCTCCCCAAAAGGTTCAATTGGTACTTTCTGATTTAATTAAAACTCACACACCTACATGCACAAACAAGTATGCAAATATTCATCATAAGGCATATCCAACCATTTTGGATGGCTGGAAATGAACCCTGCCATTCTGGATAGTTGGAAAACTGAGACCAACAAATAAAGGGCATTTAATGTATTCTTAGGGGTGTTACTTAAACAGTATAAAAACACATTTATTGTCCAAAATTTCAGTCATGGGACTTTCAGAGGCTATTTAATCCAGCTATTTAATCTATCTTTCCATCTCAAGGAAGAGCTAAATATTTATTTGTCATCAGTATCATCTTAATCCCACCAAGGAGCCTCCCCATCCTACTCCCTAAAGAGACAATCATATAAATATACTAAAATCACATCGGGTCCTTCATTTTTGATTCTCACATATATGCACATTTTTAAAGCAACGTTCATAGGTCGAAACAGATTCAGCAACATCTTCTATACCTTTTGCATCTATATATACCACAGATATTGAAATTTGATAATCCACTATTTCATTACTATTTAACTGATCCATTCATTAAACATTTTTGACTCCCCTGAGGTAAACTTGAGGCCACAAAAAAATGCTTGATAATTAAACATTCAATTATTTTTTTAAAATAAAGCTGTATATTATTAAGGGAGGAAACTTATTGTGGCTCAACACTGAGTCAGAAATTTTACTTGCATAGGTTGTTAAAGTATTTTCTGAGCATATCATTTGAATCAATATATCAATTGAGAAATTTCTATTACTACACCTTCAATCCTTTTTGTAAATAAGCAGACTACCTAGGTTTACACTCTGGCTCTGTCATTTACTTTCTATATGATCTTGAGCATTTTATTTAACTTCTCGGTGCCTCAGTTTCCTAATTTGTACAGTAGAGTTAATAGTAGTTTCAACCTCATGGAGATTAGGTGAAATAATTCACATAAAGGACTCAGCACAGTGCCTTGTACATCGTAAGCACAATACAAGTGAGCTAATTCTACTAGTAATTATATTTGGCACCAAACTATGGACGCTCGGACTTCTTTGGTGGTCCAGTGGTTAAGACTCTGCATTTCCAATGCAGCAGGTGTGGGTTTGATCCCTGGTTGGGGAACTAGGATCCCGCATGCTGTGTGGTGTGGCCAAAAACAAACAGAAAAAAATAGACTCTGGGTCACACTTAATATGTAACAAGAAAACAATATAGACAGGATATAATTAAGTGCTGGATTGTATGGTGTATATGTGCATGGTAGACTAGGGTGGTGGATGTCAGGCGTCATGGGAGATACAGCTTGAGTTGGAACTTAAATGATGGACTGAGAATGATGGGTGTAGAGGATGAGGCTTGAAAAAGAAGATGAGTCTTGGTGAACCATAAAAGGCAAGTTAATAGTTGATCAGTGTACCATTTAATTGAAAATCTCACTCTCGCCTCCCAAACAAAAATTTTAATTTAGATAGGAAGGAACAGTCTCTTCAGAAAACGGTCTGTTATCCTTTGTATTGACAGAGTGGTGATTGGTGTAGTTTATCATCTCTCAAGTAGTTCACATGAAATATCTTGTTTAATACTTATAACAACCCTATTAGACAGTTATTATTATCAGACCCATTTTGAAGATAAGGAAACTGAAGCACAGAGATAGCAAGAAACTCTTCCCAAACCCAACAGCTAGAAGTATATAACAGAGCTCATATTTGAATCCAGAAATTCTGACTTCAAAGCCCTGTGCTCTTAATGAGAAAGTTGTTTCTACTTAAAATTCATAAGGTCTTATACCTTTTCAAGGCAAACTGTTAGCTAGAACAATAAAAGAGGACACTTTTATGCCCAATTTTCTGCTTAAATGATGATTGTAACCTTATTGTTTTAAGCCCTACATGCTCAAATGACAAGGTATGTAATTGTCCAGGCACAAGTAGAAACCTTGAGGAGTTAAATTTAATAACCTACTTCATTTTAAGTTAATATACAGAAATTAGAAATTATTTTTTTCCTGTCAATTTCATGTTTTCTTGATTAGAAAGTAAGAGGATTTATTGTTTTAGGCTCATTCAGAAGTGATCTGGGTTGTTTTGAGGCTGATTGTACAATGCATTAGATGACTTTGTTTGCTAGACTAAAATAGAAGTGGTTACCCTGAGGCCTCAGAGCCACATATGGCTTTTTAAAACATGTGCAGCTCTTGAATTAAATATAAAATTTCTACTGTGAATTGTCTTGATGCCGTGTCCTTTGAAAGATATAAAGTGCTACTAAAAAGTAAAGACACAAGAGGGAGCCCTAAATAACTAAGAATAAAGATAACTACCTCATAGTGTGTGTAGTGCAAGGTACATCAGCATCTGACAGTTTAGACGTTGGCACATGGATTTTATATAGCATAATAAATGCCACAGGTATGGGAGCTGGCATGGTTGTAACAATTAAGAAAAGAGAAACTGAAGTCATATAGCCTTGAATTGGAACCTTGGTTCTGGCACTTTTGAGCTGTGTGATCTTGGAAAAGTCACTTACCATTTTCACTCCAAGCATTAGCCTTTCTATTTAATAATAGGGAAAATATTACCTATACCTTATAGCGTTATTGTGAGCATGAAATGACATATAATACACACAAAGAGTTTGGAGTATTGCCTGGTTACAGTAAATATTCAATGAATTGAGATTCGAAACATAGTATGATCTTATATTGTTTAAACCAAGGATTCTTAACTTCCCCTTTTGGCCAGATTGGTCATCACTGTGCTAGAGGCTGGGATATTCCTTCTTATATGGACATTTAATAAATGACTCACCTCCATCATTGTCCAAGTTATCTCCACAAAGCATTTCCATGACAACGTTGCAGCCTGTCCCACTCCAACCCACCTGACACACACAGTGCCAACCATTTTGATCCAGGGTACATCGCCCATTTCCAAAGCAGAGCCCCGGGCAGCCATCTGGAAAGACAGCAGTGAGTAACAAATTCAGAGACATCACAATGGGATTGGCCAACGATGAAGTATCTGCCCATAGGGAAAAACTGAATCATCTGGTGAGATGTTGAGATGAGGTGTTAAATAAATGGAGGAGGGGCTTGCTTGCTTATACCACTTTTCCAGGGAACTTGTTATCCCTTACTCTGCTGTGCTTTTCCTTAGAGAGCCAATTAAACATTATTAATGCTAACCCCAATTCCCAACCTCTGATTCAGATAGGATAAAATCTGTGATGGGGACAAGCAATGCATTTTGTTTCTTTTCAAAAACGGTATCTCCTCATTTCAATCAAAACTGGATGGATGATATTGTATCCAGTTATGCGAAAAAGGTGGGATAAGACAGCCATCTCTAGGAAGAGGCACTTCTCCTAACTACTGCCACTCTCTGCTGATTTTTCCCTAGTGATATGTTGCTTCAGGACTTAGGTATGTTGGTATACAATTCAGGTCATACCATTAATTGCCCATATGGTGCCTTAGAAATATGCTGCACTTGCTTTACATCATTTCAGCTTTTCTCATCAAGATTATTATTGATCTGAGAGCTAAGGATTGATTTTTTTTTTTTACTTATCTGGTATTTCTCTCAGAAACTAGCATAATAGTATACCTGTTGTCAGTGCTCAACAAATGTTGGTGGAATTCATGCATGCCAAATTTAGACTTTCAGAATTCTAGGGATAACTGAATAAATATAGTCCAGAGAAAATCGTTATGCTTAAATGACTTCTATCCACTGGTAACCCTAACCACAAACGCTGATGACGCTCTCTATTTAGACATTTAGTTTCTCAGGGATGACCTACTCTCTGTACCAGTGGTTCAGAGATACGCTATCCCCAAGGACAACTCTGCATGTCCCAAGTGCTCGAGAGAGAAACAAAGGCATATTGCTTCTGGAAATTTCCCCAGTAGCAATGCAGAACAAGATCTAGATTTTACAAGTTCTAGATAGTCCAACGAATGCTCTTTTCATTTTCTCTGTTTGAAAGAAAATTCCAGAAGTATAAAAAGCAAAAGAATGCTGTTTTTAATCTGTAGAAGCAACCCAGTATTTCTTACAAATGGTCTTTCTAGCAACTATCAACAACAGAGGAAGAAAAAAAATGACAGATGGCTGTTAAAAAATATGAAAAGATTATACATATGTATATGTTCATCACAAAATAGTATAGGATGAACATGCAGAAGATCAAGAAAGAAATTTATCTAGTTCCAGTCTCAGGCACATACAAAGGAAAAAGAGAAACTAGGAATAATTTGAATGGGACATTTTCAACCTTCTGAGGCTAAGGTAATGAAAGGCACCAGGGTATCTGACAGAAAAACTCTTGTAGTCTCTATCAAATGCAAATCCCTGGGGGGATGGATGATGAGGTACTAACAGGGGAATAATTCTGCCCTTGAAAGGATACATGGACATAAAGCTATATTGTTACGTTAAATAAAAAGTTCAGCTGTCCACCTAAACCTAGTTTATTTAATAATTACTTCCCTGTCAATATAAACAGACATACACACACAACTCGACATAAAGACAAAGCAAAATAATTCTTAAAACTGCTTAATGATCTATTAAACTCTATGGCAAAAAAAAATGCATTGATATTGGGAAAGCAAATTACTTTTAAGTCTATTATAGCATGAACCTGGCAATATTACACTTAAGATTGCCAAAATTAAAAACAATAACACCACCACCACCACCACCAAAACCCACCAACAATTTCTTTCCCACATGCATATTCTCTGCTTAACATAATTTTCTCTTATAAAACTAGAGAGAACAAGCTTACCTCGGACAGCATCTAAGTAGTGAGCTAAAAGGGGGGAAAAGAGTGATGGAATGAATTTCTGGGAGACCAAAGCTATACAAGTACTAATGGTTTACCATCTGTTGCCTGGGAGGAGAAGAGAAAACTGAACACTGAAACGCCTGCAGCTCAAAAGTTGGTACACTGGCCTGTGTAGTTTGTGAGTAATATTTTCTTTGGGAAAGATATTAATGGCTTTTTTGCAAGCAACTCTATTAGGCTTCCTAAAAAAGTGTCACATTTTGTTAAAAGTATAAGAACTGCATTTTTATATTTCAGTAGTAACTTTCGTGAGAGAGCACTAGCTTGAACTTCTTAAGACTAGTATCTTTAGAAGGGGGTTCTGGAGTAGCCACTTTGGTAATCATTGCAATATTAGAATCCTCCTATGTGAAGGCAATAAACTTACTCTAGTGCAGGAATGTAATTACTTAAGCTGCGTCTGAATCTCACCCCTCACCACCTTTTCAATGAATTTTAAATATTTTCCACAGTCATAGAACAAGACTTACTGTACCTTTAGCAGAGTAATAATACAGTTTATTAAAATTGTGTTATATATATTATACATTATTTTGGAATGTTCCAACCATTATAACAAAATACTTTCATCTAGAAATGAAAGCTGTAGTATAGTCTAGTGGGGAAAAAGAGCTCACAACAACGAACTGGGTATCCAGAGGCTCACGCTTGCTTTTGCACTGTATGAATTTTCTGTGTGTTCATAGAATGACATTGGAACATTGTGTGACCCACTTTCCTTAGCTGAACAATGGGAATCGTACTTGTCCTTCTCTATACACGGGAAACCTTTGTGGCAGATACATGTGTGTGTCAAGGGCTATATTTTTTTAATTAAGTATTTTATAATTGAAACATTAATTAGTGTTTTTTTACGGTGTGAAGACCATGTGATACATTGACTATGACATAGATTTTTTCATACCCACAGACTGTTCTCCCAGGCAGTATCCTAAAAATTTGTGAAATTGGTGATGAGGGATGACACAGCCTGGATGCTTTGTTACAAAGTATCTATACTACCCAATAAACAATTCAACACAGATGTTCTTTTGATGGTAGGTCAGGAGTGTCTGCCTTATGCATTAAAGATAGTCCTTAATGCTATTGAGTGGCCGCTGATAAAGTAGTGCCATTTAATGAAATGGGACTTAGAGGCAATCTAAGTACTTTCAACCAAAACAATTCATACTTTTCAAAAGGAAAAATGGCCACTGAATGCTACCTTTACAACAAAAGCCCTTCTCTTATTAACTAATGACACTATTCTAATGTATCATCTTTCATTTGAGTAACTCAAAACACTTGAAAGCAGAAAATACAAAGAATACCAAAGTAATGAAAAAGAAAATGGCAAAGAAGTAAATCAAATATTATCCTCAAAACAGGAAACCTCCTAGTTAAAGAAACTTTCAAACTTATGGCCAACCCTCCTACTTCTCTCCTCCCATTTCAAAGTCTACAAAATCCCTGGTGATTGATTTGTTAGACTGCTTTACTTTCTCAGTTAATCCAGTGTACTTTGTTTCAAGTACTTACCAATTGTGCAGTGGTCGCCCTCCCATCCAGGGCTGCACTCACATTTTCCATCTTTGCACTGGCCATGCTCAGCACAGTGAGAGTGACAGGAGCGTTCTTCACACGTTGGTCCAACCCAACCTTCTTCACACTGGCAAATTCCCCTTGCACAGACTCCATGGCTACCACACTCCATGGTACACAGCTCTGTAGGGAATTTAAAGAAGATATATTTACATATTTTATTACAACCAAAGTCTACTCTTTCAAAAACACATTACAATGACCAAAATTTCCATCTATACCTATATTCAAAAGGTCACAAAGACTTCTAGCATGTGAGTGAATGTACAAATAATTCTATTAAAAAAAGGTAATTATGTCTCTATGTATAAAATAAACTCTAAATCATCTTGCTTTTGAGGAGTCTAAAAAATGAAAATAGCATTCAAGGCTCAGAAATGAAGTCAGTGGCAAACAAATGTCAAGTGGTTTTCACTAAAAATTCATTAGGACCACAGAAATTTTGTTGCAGAGATTTTTGTGATGCTATAAGAAATCACTGGGGAAAACACACATAGTAAAATAGTATCCTAACTTCATTTGGGAAGACAGGATTTACAATCAGAAAGGTGATAACTTTCTAATACAATTCATAATACACAAGAGGTAAAGCTGCCAATGATGGTAATCAACTGGTTTCCCTGATCATACTAACGATATTTGCATTTATTTTAAATATTTAGAATGACTCTTGATTGATTATTATACATCTTCTTATCTCAAAATGCCATTCAATATTTAGCCAATGTAATCAATATGTATTACCAGTTCTGTCCAGTTTCTCTCTTCTGTCTCACTGACTTATTTTTTGAGGCACACTGAATATTAATAAAATCATGACAGTAGAAAGCCAAAATAAAAGTTTGGTTAGACTGTTTCTTGATGAAACTCCCTTGCTGGAGGGGCAGAAAGGAGATAAAAGCCTGTCAAAAGAATGCCATAGGTTTGGGGTGAATGAAAAAGAGAATATTCTGGAATCCAAGTGAGTTTTATTACTATCTATGACCAACCTAGATAGCATATTCAACAGCAGAGACATTACTTTGCCAACAAAGGTTCGTCTAGTCAAGGCTATGGTTTTTCCTGAGGTCATGTATGGATGTGAGAGTTGGACTGTGAAGAAGGCTGAGCGCTGAAGAATTGATTCTTTTTTTTTTTTTTTAAATTTTATTTTATTTTATTTTTTTTAATTTTTTTAAATTTTTAAAAAAAAATTTTTTTTTTTTTTAAATTTCAGGTATACTTGAACTGTGGTATTGGAGAAGACTCTTGAGAGTCCCTTGGACTGCAAGGAGATCCAACCAGGCCATTCTGAAGGAGATCAGCCCTGGGATTTCTTTGGAAGGAATGATGCTAAAGCTGAAACTCCAGTACTTTGGCCACCTCATGTGAAGAGTTGACTCATTGGAAAAGACTCTGATGCTGGGAGGGATTGGGGTCAGGAGGAGAAGGGGACGACAGAGGATGAGATGGCTGGATGGCATCACTGACTCGATGGACGTGAGTCTGAGTGAACTCCGGGAGTTGGTGATGGACAGGGAGGCCTGGCGTGCTGCGTTTCATGGGGTTGCAAAGAGTTGGACATGACTGAGTGACTGAACTGAACTGAAATGAGATGATTTACCATTTTTAGCATAAGTTACCACCTTTTTGCTCATTTCCATAGCACCATGACAGTCCTGGCCTGACTAGGTAGGGACAAGAATACTCCCTCACCAAACATGGAGGAGAAACTGATGATGGAAGTGTGATGTCTATTCAAGAATGAGGAAGAAGGCAGTGTTCCCCGTCCATTTTTCTTTTGACTATAAAACTGTGGCTCACTAAGTTTTCAGGGCGAGGCACCCTCTTGCTCACCTACTTGCAAGCCTCACAAGGGTCCTAGACTAATAAATTACTCCTTAGATATCACTTTGCCTCTCACTGAATTCTTTCTGAGCTGAGACACAAAGAACTGGAGCTCCTTGGAGTGCCCAAAATGCCACCTAGAGGTTTCAGTTACATGTAAAATATTGCTGAGAGGTCAGTGGGCAGAGAAGTACCCATTAGATTTACCAATATGGAAATTGTTGGCAACTTTAGGAAGAGCTGTATTGATAAAGTAGTAGTTGTAAAGGCAGGTTGGACTGGGTGGAAAAGTGAATAGAAAATTGTGTGTGGGATCACCAGACTGTGAGAAAATTCCAGGACCAAGAAAATACCAAAAAAAGGGGGACTTACCCTAAAAAATGCTAGCTCAAGTAGGTTAATCTTGAATTAGTGCCAGCATTGTATATCTTGATTCTGAATCTCTGATTGGTAATCTGTATTTTAAAATTTAGTTCTTGTAGTGAACTTGATATTGTAATTATATTCCCCTTAATGGCTTCCCTCAAGACACTAAAAGCTGAAATGAAAGGGCCTTTCTAAGATTAGGGAACTAAATAGGTCAAAGGCAATCAAACCAGAGCTGACTGAAGCAATTAGAGGCAAATATTTTGCATACATTGCTTTATACAACTATAAATTTTAGACACAGAGGAGTAGCATTATTCTGATGATTTCCCGAAAAGTAGTAGGACTGGATGAATAGCATCAGCAAAATGGCAGACTAGGCTATCCTTAAACCACCTCAACATAAACCGTTAGGAATGTTGAATATAATATAATATAATATATTTTAAAATTGCCTGTCTTAGTTCATGAGAAAAAGAAATTCTCAAATGCCAATGGAAAGCAGATGCTAACATACAAACATGTAAGCATGTAAGTCAACCCTCTGGCGGCCTAGAGGGGTTATTATATCCAGTAATGAGTAGGAGCTTGGGTATCTGTGTCCACAAAGGGAAAAGAGATGAGGTCTTTGGCCCATTTAAGATAGGGAGTTGGAGCAGAAACTTCTGCAGAAAGCAAGGACAACCCTTGAAAAACTGCAACCTCAATAGATGGGGATTAATAAACTATCCACTAGCCTAGAGAGATGGCAAGGAAGCATTGACTACATAATAATAATAATTATAAAACTGGGGGATTAGAAAACAATAGTGAAATAAAATATTACCTTATCATATTAGGTGAAATGGAATCCCCTGTGTGCAATATTTCTAAAGCCTTCTATTCTTCAGGAGTTAGGTAAGAGATACTTTGTCAAGTATGCATATAAAAGTGGAAAAGTGATTGTGACCTAAGTAATTTTTACTATTCTCTTCTGATAAGAACTAGAAAACCTAGACAAAATATATTTAAAATTTTGTTGAATATTACTAGAATTCACAAAATAGTAAAGGGTTACTGGGCCAACTTCCAGGAGAAAATGATAACCCAGAGAGGTGTCTGACATTTATAGATGTTTCTCTTCTAGAAATATCTGTCAGTTCTGGTGGATGCAGCTGGAAGGCTCAAAGGTTGAGCAGAGCTTTTGTCAATCTTATGGGTACAGAAAAAATACTTGACTAGATAATGGCTGAAAAATTTCCAGTACTGAAGCCAAATATTGAAGCAAAAGTGAAGGAACAAAAAAGAGAAAAAGACAGATTCACAATTATAGTCAGAGATTTTTATGATTCCCTTTCTCATTAACTGACAGAACAAGCAGATAACTCAGAAAGCATATGTAATATTTGAGAATATGACCAACAAATTTGATCTAGTTGATAATACAGAATACTGCATTAAATAACTACAACATACACAGAAATTTCAAGTACACAGAAAGCATTTACAAATATTGACCATAGGCTGGGTTGTAAAGCAAGTCTCAATGTATTTCTAAGTACTGAAATTATATAAACACGTTTTCTCCCTACTATGGAATTAAACTTGAAATCAGTAACAAAAGATAATTATAAAATCCACATAATTTAGAAATTAAGAAATAGTCTTCTGAATGAACTATAGAACAGAGAAGAAATCATCATGGAAATAAGGAAATATTTTGAAATGAATGAAAATGTCCTCAGTGGAGGACAGAGGAATCTGGCGTGCTGCAGTCCATGAGGTCACAAAGAATCGGAAATGATTTAGCAACGGAACAACAACAAATATGTAAAAATTTGTGTAATATAACTCAGTCCATATGTATAGGAACATTTATATGATAGAAAGGGGAGCCAGCTGAAAAAACAATGACCCAAGCATCCAATTCAAAGAAATTACGTAAAGAAGAGCAAAGGAAACTCCAAGAAGGTATAAGGAAGAAGATAATTTTAAAAGCTAAAATTAAGTAAATAGGAATAAATATGTGATAGAAAGAATCAACAAAGCCAATATGTGATGATTTGCATAAACTAATAAAATTGATAAACTCCTGATGGGGCTCACGAAGAAGAAAATACAGAAGGCCCAAATAACTAACATTGGGAATGGAAAAGATGACATTGTTGCAGATTGTTCAGACATAAAACATCATAAGAAGGTAGCACAAATAACTTTTTGTCAATACATTTAAAACTGTCAGTGGAATGGACAAATTCCCAGAAAAATCAAGCTTACAATAATGCACACAAGGAAAACAAGGAAACAGTATTTTCTATAAAAATCTTAATAAACAATGAAAAATATCCCCCCACAAAAATTACAATCTCAGATAACTTCATTTGTAAATATACCAAAATTTTAAGGAAGAAAAATTGCCAATCTTGAATAAACTTTTCCAAAGAATAGGAAAAAAGAAAACACTTCATAGTGTGTTTATGAGGTCAACATAACCTTGATGTAAAAATCTGACAATGATATTATAAGAAAAAATACTGGCTAATCTCACTCATAAATATGGATGTAAAAACTCTGTAAATACAGCAAAACTAGTATTACATAACAGGAAATCATATAATTACCCATTTGTATTTATTCTAGAAAAGCAAGATTGTTTTAAACTTTGAAAATCAATAATTGCAATTCATCATATATATAGAGTAAAAGATGAAACTCATATGATCTTCTTCACAGATACATAATGAGTATTTCATAAAACACTAAACATTCATTCATGATAAAAATAGCAAACTAAGACTAAAAGCAACTTTAACCAATAAAGATAAGCTACAAAAACCCCACAACAAAAACATTATTTAATTGTGAGATGTTGAAATCGTTTCTTCTATTATTGACACTGAGCAAAGATGCCTATGATCATCACTTCTATACAACATAATTCTTGAGGTCCTAGCCAGTGCAATAATGTAAGAAAAGGAAAAAAAAAGTATAAAAATTGAAAAGGAACAAACAATTATTATTCAAGGATAGTATGATTGTGCATATACAAACTACAAAAAGTATCTGTATATATTATTAGAATTAATATGCTTAATAATAATTTTAACACAATATTTGTAAGACCTATACTGGAAAATTATTAAAATTTGTGAGATAAACTAGAGGAAAAACTGGATAAATGGAAAGCTACAACATGTTCATGAACTGAAAAACTCAAAACTAAAGATGCCAATTTCCCCCAAATTCTCCTGCAGATTCAATACATCCCCAATCAACATCTCAGCAGTTGTATGTGTGTGTTTGTACGTTTATGTGTATATTGATCAGTCAAAGAAAGGAGAAGAATAAGGTGAAAAGACCTACTCTAGCTGATAGGAAGACATTATAAAGCTATGTTAATTTAGACAGTGGGCATTGGTACAATGGCAAATAGACCAATCAGAGTAAATAGATTCCTAAAATAGATCCATCCATACAAGGATACTTGATTTATGGTAAAGGTGGTACTGTAGGCAAATGAGAAATGACTACTGTTTGAAATGGTTCTGGGAAACTGAATATCCTTTAAGAAAAATTCATCTCTACCAAGTCCTATATACAAAATCAATTCCAGACAAAATGTACTAAAAATAAATTGACAAAGCTTCTAGAACACAACATTAAAAAACAATTTCATGATCCTTAGCACACAAAAATTTTTTAAAAACTGTACACAAAATGCTAACCATAAAGATAAAAGATAAAATTGGACAATATCAAAATTAAGAACTTCTTTTAATCGAAAGATAGAGTACACACATGCTGTTGGTGGTAGAATATATTCTACCACAGGTGTTTCCTATCTGGATAATTCACTGAGTTGTACACCTAGCACTTTTGTCCTTTTCTGTATGTGTATTATGTTTTAAAGAAATGTTAAGAAGTTAAAGATAATACACAAAAGAACATAAACTGAATATATAATTTCCTAACCAGAAATAGAGGAATAAGAATGAAGATAACCTAGGTAATCAGAGAAAAGGCAGAAAAAGGGTAAAAGTCAATGAAAAAATAAATGATGTAAATAGGAGACAGAGAAGATTATAGGATATAAATCCAAACATGTCAGTAATCATAGTAAATAAAAACAAATTGAACTTGCAGTTTAAAAGACTGAGACTCTGGAACTGAGTGAAACAGAAAATGTAGTTTTGTTCTTTCTGTTAATAAGAGGTGTGCTGAAACATACTAATACAGAAAAGTTATCAATAAGAGAAAAAAGCATGGTAGTAAAGTACCAAGAAAACTGCAGTAGCTACAATATTATCAGATGAAATAGATTTCAAGGTGTAAAGATCATTATGGATAGAGTCATTATACAATGATAAAAGGATTAATTCACCAGGAAGAGGTAACAATTGTGATCCTGTAAGAAAATATAGCTTCAATATATATAAAGCAAACCTTGACATACTTGTAATGAGACAAATTGAAAATTTCACCATCAGGAATAAAAAGATAAAAAATTAATGAGGATGTAGAAAAGTTGAATAGTACAATTAAAAACTTTAATATAATGAACATGTATAGAACCCCAAAGCTATGACTATAAACACACATTCTTTTCAAGAACATACAGAATACCCAGAAAACAGACAATTATTAGTTTACAAAGGAAAGTTCAACAAATGACAAATATTCTACACCATACAGATCATGCTGCTTCAGCAAAATGCACTAAAATTAGAAATCAGTGAACAAAAAGCAAAAGCAAAAATGCAGAAAAGTGCTCCTTAAAAATATACTGTAAAATAATTCATGAATCACATAAAAATTATATTGGAAATTAGGAACTGGGTAACAATGAAAATACTATTTATAAAAACTTGTGGGATGCAGCTTAGACAGTAACTTAGAGGAAACTTATATCTTTTCATACATTTAGTAGAAAAGAACAATTGAAAATTAATGAACAAAGCATCCAACTCAAGGAGTAAGAAAAAAGATTACACATAAGTAGAAGGGAGGAAACAATAATAGAGCTAAAAGTTAATGAAGGGAGAAACAAAGAAACAATGGAGAAGATGAACAAAACCAAAATTTGTGTCTTTGACATGAATAATAAAGTAGAGAAAGCCTTGAAAAAATAGAATAAGAAAAAAAGGAAATGATGAAAATAAATATTAAAGTTTAAAATATAAAAGTAAATGAAAAAGTACTATAAACAATTTTATGACAGTAAGTTTGAAATCTTAGATGAAGTAGATGATTTTTCAAGAAAAAAATGGATTTGAGAAGAAACCGAAAGCCTGGATAGATCTTAAAGACATTGAAAATGGCCCAGATGATTTTACAGGTATATTTAGTGAAACTTCTAAGAGACAGGTAATCTCTATTTTAAGTCACACCAGAGAACGTGAATAGAGAGAAGACTTCCTGAACTATTTTATGAGACTACTATAATCTGGTTCCAAAGTAAGGTGAGAAAAGAAGAAAGGACTTTTTTGTGGCCTCATCTCACTTATAAACATGGATGCAAAAATCTTTAATAAAAGATCTGGAAATCAAACCAGATACATACAAATATAAGAAATTACAACAAAGTAGGCATGAATGCTAGGATGGTTTAACTTTTGAAAACCTATTAAAATAATTGATCACTGAATTAATCCATTTGACTTTAATCTCATTTCATAATGGATTAAAGAAAAACTATCATCTTATATATAGAAATAGTATTATATAATATTATATATTTATAATATATTTCCTATTTATAATATAATCTCTTAGCACAATAGGACTAGATGGGAATTTACCGAATATGATAAAGGTGATTTACCAAAACCCTAAAATAAGCATCAAACTTAGTAATAAAATAACATAGTTCCCTTAAAGTCAGAAGTACCACAGTTAACTACTGCTTCTAATTCAGTATGGTACCGGATAACTTAGCTAGCACAATAAAGCAATTACAATATAAAATGTTTAATGCCTGTAGTAAAGTGTTAGTCGCTCAGTCGTGCCCAACTCTTTGTGACCCCATGGACTGCAGCCCACCAGGCTTCTCTGTTCATGGGAGTTTCCAGGCAAGGATACTGGAGTGGGTTGCTATTTCCTTCTCCAATGCCTGTAGAGGAAGATACAAAACTGAATATACAGGTGAACTATGAAAACAGGAAGAGAGGATAGCAAAGTTACTGTAAACAGGATTAACAGAAAAAAATCAGCAGCATGGCTATATATCAGGCACAGCCAACTACAAGTAGAACGTACAATTTTTTTAAAAAAGATCCCATTCATAATAATAACATATCTTGCAAAAAAAAACTTCAATGTCCTTTCATGCAAGAATTTAAAATCTTTTGAATTGAAGGACACATACAAAGACTCAATCAATGGAGAGACTACTATGCTCATGGCTCACAAACCTCAAAATCATTAAGATGTTAATTTTCCTCTACTAGTTGTGTAAATTCAATGTAATTACAGTCAATATTCCAATAACCTTTTTCATAGAGCTTGAAAATCTGACCTTAAAATCCATATGAAACAGAAAAGACTAAGAACATTTCAAAATATATTCATTGATACGTGCATGTGTGTGTGTGTGTCCAACCTAAATGTACATCAATAGGAAAGTGGATATATAAATATTGGCGTGTTCATACGATGCAAAAAACAAAATACAGAAGTTGAACACAGTAGAGGTACAAAATTGATAAACCTTCAAAACATAATGATAATGGTAGAAAGCAAGTTATACATATGAAATTTAAATATATGCTGATCAAGATATTTTTACGGATATATACTTATTGGCAAAGAACTTCCAGATGTTCAAGCTGGATTTAGAAAAGGCAGAGGAACCAGAAATCAAATTGCCAACATCTGTTGTATCCTAGGAAAAGCAAGAGAGTTCCAGAAAAACATCTATTTCTGCTTTATTGACTACACTAAAGCTTTCGACTGTGTGGATCACAACAAACTGTGGAAAATTCTTTAAGAGATGGGAATACCAGACCACCTGACCTGCCTCCTGAGAAATCTGTATGCAGGTCAAGAAGCAACAGTTAGAACTGGACATGGAACAATGAACTCGTTCCAAATTGGGAAAGAAATATGCCAAGGCTATATACTGTCACCCTGCTTATTTAACTTATATGCAGAGTACATTATGCGAAATGCCAGGCTGGATGAAGCACAAGCTGGAAACAAGATTTCTGGGAGAAATATCAATAACCTCAGATATGCAGATGACACCACCCTTATGGCAGATAGTGAAGAAGAACTAAAGAGCCTCTTAATGAAAGTGAAAGAGGAGAGTGAAAAAGCTGGCTTAAAACACAACATTCAGAAAATTAAGAACATGGCATCCGGTCCCATCACTGCATGGCAAATAGATGGGGAAACAATGGAAACGGTGACAGACTTTATTTTTCTGGGCTCTAAAATCACTGTAGATGGTGACTGCAGTCATGAAATTAAAAGACGCTTGTTCCTTGGAAGAAAAGCTATGACCAACCTAGACAGCATGTTAACAAGCAGAGACATCACTTTGCCAACAAAAGTCCATCTAGTCAAAGCTATGGTTTTTCCAGTAGTCATGTGTGGATGTGAAAATTGGACCATAAAGAAGGCTGAGCACTGAAGAATTGATGCTTTTGAGCTGTGGTGCTGGAGAAGACTCTTGACAGTCCCTTGGACTTCAAGGAGATCCAACCAGTCCATCCTAGAGGAAATCAGTCCTGAATATTCACTGGAAGGACTGATGCTGAAGCTGAACCTCCAATACTTTGGCCACCTGATGCGAAGAACTGACTCATTTGGAAAGACCATGATGCTGGGAAAGATTGAAGGCAGGAGGAGAAGGGGACAACAGAGGATGAGATGGTTGGATGGCATCACCGACTCAATGGACATGAGTTTGAGTAAACTCCAGGAGTTGGCGATGGACAGGGAGGCCTGGTATGCTACAGTCCATGGGGTCACAAAGAGTCAGACACAACTGAGTGACTGAAGTGAACTGAAAATGTTATCAACAATTAAAAAAAAAGAAATGACTGTCTTTAGGGACAGTGGCTCAGAGGGTAAAGCATCTGCCTGCAATGCCGGAGACCTGGGTTCGATCCCCGGGTGGGGAAGATCCCCTGGAGAAGGAAATGGCAACCCACTCCAGTATTCTTGCCTGGAAAACCTCATGGACGGAGAAGCTTGGTAGGCTATAGTCCATGGGGTCGCAAAGAGTCAGACACGACTGAGCGACTTCACTTTCAGTACTTATTTGCTGTTGAATAAATAAGTGGTTTTTCTTGTTGTCATTTAGGCACTCTGTCATGTCCGACTCTTTTGCAACGCCATGGACTGCAGCCCATCAGACTCCTCTGTCCATGGGATTTCCCAGGCAAGAATACTGGCATGGGTTGCCATTTCCTTATCCAGGAGATCTTGCCAACACAGGGATCGAACCTGTGTTTCCTACATTGGCAGGCAGATTCTTTACCACTGAGCCACCAGGGAAGTCCATGTAAATAAATGGAGATGTGGCTTAACTTCGCACTTAATCCCTCTCTCCAGAGATAATAAGCCACAACTCTTAATCTGATTGACAGTTTCAGCCCCACAAGGATCCAGGTGAGAAGCAATATTCGCCTGATGAAGGAAATCCTCTAAGAAATAAATCACTACACATGGAGAAGCAGGTTTCCAACATGAAGCATTCCTCACTTTGAACTGCATCCACACTCTTGCAATTGCATCCATTTCCAAATGGAGTTTCTGGACTGATTCTAAGATGTTTTCAATCCCAATCTTTTATGATCAGCAGTGCTGTGGGTGTGGGGGAAGGACTAACAGAAAACAGATGCTGGCGACTGTATAATTTATAAACATGATAGACATGATATTTGTTCTAATATATTTGTTTTATGAATAGTTCTTTGTGCAATATTTTCTATCTGGTTGAAAATACATTAACATTACAGACTACAAAATATGACAAAAGAATGCTAAAACATAAACAGTCTTCTGTGCCAATGTATTGGAAAAGGACATGAAAAATATAGGCAGACACTTTAAAGTTCTATTGAGACATTTCATTTTTAATAAGTTTCTTTATGCATGTCAACAATGAACAACACTTGTATAAATTGGACTAGGATACAGCTGGAACACCTCTTTGTTGCATGCTGACAAAGAACCATTTGATTAAACAGTAAATCCTTCACAGCCTACCTCAGAACCGTTTCTCTCAGATTTACTTTGTAGGCAAAAATTCTTAGTAAATTCTGTTATTCTTGGCACTTTGGCTGTGCTCAATGTTAAACAATAATAATATTGGATACTCTGAAATATGAAGTCTGGGTATCAGTTGCATGTGTGCTAAGTAGCTTCATTCATGTCCAACTCTTTGCAACCCCATGGACTGAAGCCTGCCAGGCTCCTCTGTCCATGGACTTCTCCAGGCAAGAATACTGGAGTGGGTTGCCATTTCCTCCTTCAGGGGGTCTTCCCCACCAGGGATCGAACCCACCTCTCTTTTGTCTCCTGTAATGGCCAGTGGATTCTTTACCACTAGCACCACCTCAGAAGCCCTGGGTATCAGGTTCCAAAATACACATGTAAGTAATATTTTAAATAATATCATATGGCATTCTCAACAAGAAAAGGACACCTTTTATGTAAAAATTCATGAAAAATACAAAAGTATTACATGTCCACTTGTTCAGCATCCAGTAGAATCAGTTAAAGATTAAAGGAAAGCAGACTGGGAGCATAAGGAAAATAAAGAATTCGGGATGAAAGAACCTGAATACATAGAGACCTTCTCTTTGATAGACTATAATACAAATTTTATTGGGGAAACTATGAAGATTTTCTCATTGTTTTTTTGTGATTGAATATGGGAAATAAGAGTAAGGGAAAAAGTAAGTTGATTTGATAAGTGTGAGCATTGTCCAAATCAAGCAGGTTAAGAACTGGAAAAGTTATTAGAGTGTATACCCAGTTGTTCACTAAAATCAAGCAATGGCTCAACCAAAAATAGTAGCATCACCGACTCAATGGACATGACTTTGAGCAAACTCCAGAAGATAATGAAGGATGGGGAAGTCTGGCACAGTGTAGTCCATGCAGTTGCAAAGAGTCAGACATGACTTAGAGACTAAACAACAACAAGAATAAAGGGTGTACTTGGTATTGTTTTTCAGCTCTTTGAATTCTTCATTGGTAGGCATTCTACCTGAGAGTGGAATAACTGTTAACTGAAAAGCAGTTGGGAAAATATTAGTTGATAACATATCTATTAGTTGATAACATATCTATTAGCTGATAACATATCTATTAGTTGATAACACACTTATTGCACAGAGCTAAATTCAATACAACCTCCATGCGATCTTTATAGTACTTTGCTATGACCAAGATTTGGTTTTAATAAAAGTTGGAAAGGGAAAAAAGGGAACCCTCTCATACTGTTGGTGGGAAAGAAAATTGATACAGCCACAATGGAGAACAGTATGGAGATTCCTTTACAAAATAGGAGTAAAACTACCATATGACCCAGCATATACCCCTGGGAAACCATAATTGAAAAAGACACATGTACCCAGTGTTCACTGCAGCACTATGTACAATGGCTAGGCATGGAAGCAACCTAGATATCCATTGATAGATGAATGGATAAAGAAGTTGTTCCATATATACACATGGAATACTGCACAGCTATAAAAAGGAACACATTTGTGTCAGTCCTAATAAACTGGATGAAGCTAGAGCCTATTATACAGAGTGAAATAAGTCAGAAAGGGAAAGACAAATATTGTATGCTAAATATTGTATACTAACGCATATATATGGAATCTAGAAGGATGGTCCTCATAATTCTATTTGCAGGACAGCAAAGGAGATGCAGACACAAAGAACAGACTTTTGGTCAGAGCTCAGAAGGGAGAGGGTGGGATGACTTGAAAGAGATTGAAACATATACAGTACCATATGTAAAATAGACAGCCAATGGGAATTTGCTGTATGATGCAGGGAACCCAAAGCCAGCGCTCTGTGATTACCTAGACGGGTGTGAGAGAGGTTTAAGAGGAAGGGGACATGTGTATAATGTGGCTGATTCATGTTGATGTATGGTGGAAACCATCCCAATATTGTAAAGTAATTATCCTACAACTAAAAACAAAATTAAATTTAAAGAAGATTTGGTTTTACTGTGGGCTATATATCACATTTCTGTGTTTGAGGTGTAACAGTATATCTCTCATTTTACACAGAAAACCTATGACATAAGCATAACACTTGTCTTTTAGCCCCAGCATCACAAAGGGCTTCAATATATTTTAGTAACTTAACACTATCTTACATTTGAACAACAATTTGATTGAAGAGACCACAAGATGATACAACATGTCAGCTAGCTCTTTCTGTACACAGAAGCAGCAGTAACAACACAGCAGCAACAACAACAACACACTCCAACCTATAAAACTCTTGAGAGGAGTCTCAAATTCTTGGATAAGAACTAAATGTGAAAGAATCTAGTGTTGAAGATCAAGAGTGGAATTGACTTTCAGCTTAATGCTTCCTGGATTATGTTTATCATGTGGCTTTGGATTTCCTTTATAAATTGGTGAAAAGTTCTTTGGCAAATCTGAAAAACCTGCCAAGACAGAAAAATCAAAAAAATCTCAAAAATCTTACAATTTTTGAATTCAATAAAATACTCAACTGGCTTTTTTTTCAATATCTAGACTATTTCCTTTGGAATAAATCCTGTTTGCTTTTTGGCCAAATGAAATATTCTCTCATAACTCAAGATTGTATATTGCTTAGCTCAGTGATCAGTGGCTGGAAACACTGAGGTTGAGGTGAATCTCTACTCATTCTTGGCTACAGATGCAAAACTGTCTCAGTCCTTTGATTACAAACCCAACACACTGGTCTATCCAATAATATCCTCAGTTAGCAAAGAATGATGAAATCTAGACACTTGTCACACAAATGCTTTTCACTTAACCCAACAAGGTAAAACCCTTCAGAAGAAAATATTAATGCTGGAAACTCCTAATGTATGATTCGTGATTTGTAGCAGGCTCTGTGCTCTGAACTGATTGTTCAGCTATGGAAAACTTTGTATTGGTCTATCCACGGCTCTGTGCTTAGATTCTCTTATCATCATTTCTACCTATTTGCAGACTGTGATCTCCCAAAAGGGCAAGCTGTAGACATCACAATATCAAAAGTATCAAGGTATCAAACCTATGTTCTTGGCCTCAATAAAACAGTGCTCTCACTTATTAAACAATAAACAACTGCTACTGGAACAATTATTATTACATCCTGGCTCAGAGTGGCTACTTGAGACATTTATTTGTAAGTTAGAAAGCTGCTTTTTATGTATGCATGCTAAGTCGCTTTAGTTGTGTCTGACTCTTTGCAACCTGATGGACCATAGCCCTCCAGGCTCTTCTGTCCATAGGATTTCCCAGGCAAGAATACTGGAGTGGGTTGCCATGTCCTCTTCCAGGGGATTGTCCTAACCCAGGGATCAAACCCTCATCTGTTATGTCTCCTGCAGTGGGAGGCAGGTTCTTTACCACTAGCACCACGTGGGAAGCCCTGCTCCTTATACATAATGATTAGCATTCCTTTTGGCATGATTGGACATACTGTTAAAATTGTGCTAAGGAGAACTTTCTCTTCCTTCTGACTGATATTACACCTCTTCTTCCTTCTTGAAAAAATGTTGACATTACCTCTCTTCTCCCCCAAATGAATTTCATTAGTCCCCTTGATGGACACCTAAAACTCTTGCTTGGGGTTTTTCTGAGGCAATAAGCCTCCCAAGTGAGCACGGAAAGGTCTATGTCCCCTGAAGCTCTATAGACGATGCACTGAGAGATCTTCAGACACATCCAAACTCTCAAACATATCTGATAGCATACTTCAGTGGTAAAGCCAAAGCAGTTGGCTGAAAGGATATTTCATGCAGATGGGAAAATTTACTCGGAATGAACGAGAGCTTATACAGTCATTTTTACCCCATTCAGCACTGTTGCTAAGGGCTCTTGGGATTTAGAAAATGAAGTCTAATTGGAGTTCACAAGAGAGACACTGCTAGCGGTCGTCAGGCAATCTCTGAAACTGATAGGCTCTCCCTGCATCCTTAATGCGGAAGGTGTGTTCAAGGCATTACAGAGGCACTGCTTTCTGCCACAGACCTGGGGAAGGGCTGCATACATATTTACAAAGCTGCCACCATTGCCCAGCAGACCATGTACCTACGGTTCATTTTTACCCCTGTAAATAAATATGACAAGGAGAGACAAAATGTAAAGAATCCAGAGTCAACAACATCCTCTGCACGACGAAGACAACAGCATATAAATGTCCTTATATATCATTTGAATGCACAACTTAGTGCTGTTGAATACATTTAGTCTTTATAATTTTACTCTATGGAAATCACTAAAGTGGTTAAAAGGCTGTCTGGTTATTAGTGTCATCTGAACTCTAAGAGATATATTTTATGTTTCCTTAAAGCTGCCATATTCACTGTTCTAAGAATTAATAATGGAATTATTATATAAAGAATTTGACTTCATATCTATCCTTGTCCCATAATATCAGCATTCCAGAGAGGTTGTACTATACTGTGGGAAAGCTACGGGTAGGAAGTATATTAACCTGGCTATACTTATACAAAGTTAAAGTCCTTGACTTTCAATTCCACAGATATCATGTTACATATTTCTCCCTGACTAGTCTATCATCACCTTAAACTCAAAATATTTCTAACCTGCCTTTTAATTTCTACTCATAACACAGTTTTTTCACCCTGATTTCATTATTTTTGTTAATATCATGATAATGTTCCTGGTTTCTAAAACTAGGAAACTTGGCATCATGTTTTCATATTCTTCTCCCCTTCTGCTCATATTTAGCCAGGTCTCTTAATTCTTTTGTTTTCATTTCCACGTCTAGTTCTCTCTCTGAGAGCCAGCATAGCATAGTAGTTAACAGTCGGGACTCTGAAGCCTGAATTCGTGGGCTGGAATACTAGCTCAGCTATAGATTAACTATGTGACCTTGGGCAAGTCACTAAATCTTTCTGTGCTTTCGTTTCCCACCTATAATATGGGTTGTTGTAAGGACCAAATGAGTAAATATATGTAAAGTACTTATAGTAGGGCTGGGTGGACAATAAATGCTGTGTAAGTGTTAGCTATTATGATGATCTCTGCTAATCAGGACCTCCATCATCTTTTTCGTCTTGAGTCTTACAAAAACCTCCTTATTGGTTTCTCAAATGCTCTGTTCTCTCTTTAAACATGCCACAACCAACTATAACCTAGAATAATAGGGTGTTAGGACCTGGGAGAGCTAGAAAATTCATCAAGTTCAACCCCTTACTTTGATATCCAAACCTCCTACCTTTCTGATATTTGCCCTGAAGTTCAGCTATTGCTTTGTAAAACCAGTCAATTCCAGTTCTACTTTTTGGAATATGATCTTTTTATTTTTTAAAAGACTTTAAAAAATGTGGACCATTTTAAAAGGCTTTATTGAATTTGTTACAGTATTGCTTCTGTTATATGTTTTGATTTTTTGGCTCTAAGGCAAGTGGGATCTTAGCTCCCTGACCAGGGATCAAACCCACAGTCCCTGCATTGGAAGGTGAAGTCTTAACCACTGGACTACCAAGGAAGTTCCCTCAATTCTATTTTTATGCAGCCAAATTAGAAGGTAATTTGTTGATTTGAGCTGATATTGGTTATTCTCTTCCTTTCACCAATTGGTTTTATTTCTGTCCTTTTGATCTACCAAAAATTGACATAGTCTCTCTTCCACTAGTCAGCCTCTTGGATAATTGAAAATAGCTATTTGATCTCCAAGTTTTTCTTCTAACCATTCCTGAGTTTAGGTGTTCCTCATTATTGCATGGCTTGTCTCACTTAACATTTGGGTTTCTCTTTGGACAAGGCACAACTCTCGTCATACATTGTGTGTAAAAATATTTCATAGTTTCCCAAAGCACAAAGGATCGTCCAACATCCTTAGCCTAGAAATTGAAACTCTTCCTAACCGAACCATAATCATTACCTTTCTGATTTTAGCGTTCGTCATTCTCCTTTTTGCATCCTTGGCTACAGACAAATTTGACTACCAGCCCTAATCTCAAATCCTTCCTTTTCATGCATCTAGAGCTACATCATGTTTTCTCTTCCTTCAGTGCTCTTCCCACAACCTATCTCCATCTGCTCAAATGATCTTTCAGCTTGAGTGATGGTGTCTGAAGGCAATAGTCCATGGTTCATGATGCTTCAAGGCAAGGAAGATATCACCCTCTCTGTACTCACATAGTGCTTTGTTTACACATCTATTATGGCTGTTACTAGGGGCTTCCCTGATAGCTCAGTTGGTGAAGAATCTGCTTGCAATGCAGGAGACCCTGGTTCGATTCCTGGGTCAGGAAGATCCGCTGGAGAAGGGATAGGTTACCCACTCCAGTATTCTTGGGTTTACCTTGTGGCTAAGCTGCTAAAGAATCCTCCTGCAATGTGGGAGACCCGGGTTTGATCCCTGGGTTGAGAAGATCCCATGGAGAATGGAAAAGCTACCCACTCCAGTATTCTGGCCTAGAGAATTCCATGGACTGTATAGTCCATGGGGTCGCAAAGAGTCAGAAACGACTGAGTGACTTTTCACTTCACTATGGCTGTTACTGCATAGAATCTGTATCTGTAGTTTTGTATACATATTCTCCTTACTATATTATAAGGTGATGAAGGCAGTAGCTGAGTCTCAATCTTTCTTTTCTCTCTTAAGTTTCCTAACACATGATGATCACTCAATAAATACATGTGGAATTATTTCATTAATTCATTTAGTAAACATATATTGAGTACCCTATGTAGCTCAGGGTATAACAAGACCTTAAGATATGTTTTATACATCAATTACTGATAAATATAAAAGTGTATGACTGCAGTTCTCAGTCTGGGTGACTAGAAAAAGGTTGGCACCATTGAGAGAAACCAGGGCATCTAGAAAGAGCAGTGATTGACTGGGATGAGCATTGTGTTTGGTTTTAGACATCTTGAATTTAAAATGCTGGCACAAGATGTAGAATGGTAGACACAGAGCTGACATTTTGAAAGCTCCATGCTAAGTGCTGTTGTGGGTACAAAAAGAAGGCAGGCAGTCCTGGGCATATATCTGGAAAAGATGAAAACTCTAATTCCAAAACATACGTGCACCCCAGTGTTCATGTTGTTGCTCAGTCACTCAGTCATGTCCAACTCTTTGAAATCCCATGGACTGCAGCATACCAGGCTTCCCTGTCCTTCACTATCTCCCAGAGTTTGCTCAAACTCATGTCCATTGAATTGGTGACACCATCCAACCATCTCATCCTCTGTCGTCTCCTTCTCCTCCTGCCTTCAATCTTTCCCAGCATCAGGGTCTTTTCCAATGAGTCATCTCTTCACATCAGGTGGCCAAAGTGCATTCATAGCAGCACTATTTACAACAGCCAAGACATGGAAACAACCTAAATGTCCACTGACACATGAATGGACAAATAAGACGTGGTGTACACACACACACACAGACACACACACCCACCCACCCACCCACCCAGGTGGCACTAGTTGTAAAGAACCTGCCTGCCAATGCAGAAGCCACAAAAGACATGGGTTCAATCCCTGGGTCGGGAAGATTCCCTGGAGAAGAGAATGGCAACCCATTCCAGTATTTTGCCTAGAGAATGACGCGGACAGAGGAGTCTGATGGGCTACAGTCCATAGGAGTGCAAAGAGCTGGACATGACTGAAGCAACTTAGCATGCACGTAGCACACATGTACACAATGGAATACTACTCAGCCATTAAAAGGATGAAGTAACGCCATTTGCAGCAGCAACATGGATGGACTCAGAAATTATCACACTAAGTCAGGCAAAGGTAAATATCATGTGGCATCACTTATATGTGGACTCTATAAAAATGATACGAATGAACTTATTTACAAAACAGAAATAGACTCACTGACATAGAAAACAAACTTAAGGCTACCAAAGGGGAAGGGGAGGAGAGGGATAAGTTAAGAGTTTGGGATAAACAGATACACATTACTATATATACAAGAGATAACAAGGATGTACTGTATGGTATAGGGTACTATATTCAATATCTTTACATAACCTATACTGGTAATGAACCTGAAAACGAACATATGTCTATGTATAACTGAACCACTTTGCTATACACCTGAAACTAACACAACATTGTAAATCGACTCTACTTCAATTAAAAGAATTTTTGTTTTAAGCAGCAGGAAAGGGAACTGTTAATTCTTACGCACTTGGCTAAGATTAACAATAAGTCAAAGTAATGAGAGAAAACCAGTGGCAATGAGCCACTAAATTTCTCTGCTAGATACTCAACAGTAAACACCAGAATCTCAATTTTCATTCTTATCTTCATTTAGTGGGGACTTCGTTCTACAGAATCATTGGTTTGAAAGGACTAGAATGTGACTTGCAAACCAGCAATAAACACACTAGACAAATGCCCCTGCTCTTTTGGAGGAGGAAAATTTTGTATTAATTTGAGGTTTGGTTTCCAATTTTTAAGAACACCAAGGACAATCCAAAATCAAAGGGGAGAGGTACCTTCAAGTCACTCTGTTGTCATCTACCTCCTGGGGAAAACCATGTTTTGATCTACCTCTGAGTGAACCACCCCCAGAAACCAAAGTGTCCTTTAAATTGAAATAATAAGAAATATAAACGACCAGCCAATAAGTTACAATTATGTGAGATTTTTTTTTATCAAAGTAGAAAGTATCAGCTAACTTCAAAATTATAGAATGTATTTGCAAATAAAAAACAAATATTTTGATTACTTCCATGATAAGTGAAAATAACCCCTTAATCTTTTTCATTTCAGCATGTAAGGCCAGGCTCAGATTTACTTGGTTCACTCTTATAAAAGGAAATGAAAGTCAAAACTCTTATTTAGGTTCTAATATATTCAGCCACATTTCATATTTTCTTTAACAAGTCTAAATATTAAAACAGCTTTTAAATATGAGCACATAAAATAAACAAATTATCTTTATCATGAAAGCACTCTGATTTTACTTTCCTGCATATATAAATGATGACCCTTTTAAAGTTATCCAAACCCTGTAACTGTCAAATTCTTAACTTCCCACTTTTTAATAAAAATGATTTCCATAAAGATTAGAAATTAATCTAACCTGACTCTCAAATCTAATATATTTTAGTGCTGGAAGCTGTAAAAATTCACCTATCTAGTTTTAATAAAGAAAGTTTTTTCAATTTAAATATACATTGCATTTAATAAGCTTGCATGATAATTTCAACAATGTTCATGGGTTCTTTAAATTACCTTCCTGCTGTGTCCAGGATACAATCCAATTTCATTTTTGAGCAACCGAGTTAAGAAAAGGTTTCAAAATCACAAAGTGATTTCTGAATGACAAAAGTGAAAATGATTAGAAGACAGCCAATCAGACTGGATCTTATCCCTGACTTAAAAGAGAAAAATAGCTTGCCTATATTTATGTAAACCTAAAATATGTGACTATTGGATATATCTAAATGTTTGACCAAAATCTTTTACCCAAATATTTGTCATTGTGAAGACCAGCACTCCTTCCTTTTTACTTCCTTTTAACTTTCCACCCATTTATCCATCTCATAAATATTTGTTAAATGTGCATCATGGGTGAAGCATTGTGTTAACTGGTGGAAATACAACAAAGATAGATATGTACTCTGCCTTCATGAGCATAAAATCTACTGCGTAAATATCCAAAGAGCTGTGTAGCCACACACTGTGATAAGTACTATGGAGGGACAAGACAAAGTGCAATGGCTGTAACAGGGTGCGCTAATTTAATTTGAGGATGCTACAATTTTGACCTCATTCAGGTACTGGTATTTAAGTTGAAACCTATAAGCTGCATGGGTATAAGCATGTGGTGATGGGGTAGACAAAACAGATACTGTGTGTTTGAAGGAGAATAAGAGAGATGAGTAGAATAGCGTGAGATAAGACTAGAGAAAAAATGGTGGTCAGAGAATTCAGGACCTTGTAAGCTTTGCTACGGAGAAGGCAATGGCACCCCACTCCAGTACTCTTGCCTGGAAAATCCCGTGGATGGAGGAGCCTGGTAGGCTGCAGTCCATGGGGTCACTAAGAGTTGGACACGACTAGGCGACTTCACTTTCACTTTTCACTTTCCTGCATTGGAGAAGGAAATGGCAACCCACTCCAGTGTTCTTGCCTGGAGAATCCCAGGGACGGGGGAGCCTGGTGGGCTGCCGTCTATGGGGTCACACAGAGTCGGACACGACTGAAGTGACTTAGCACAAGCTTTGCTAAAAATTTTGGACTTTATTGTAGTAGCAGTGGAAAAGTACTGAAAGGTAGTAAGAGAGTGACAAAAATCAGATTTGTATTAAGAAAGGCCTCTTTGAATACAATATAGAGAATGGGGTGGAAGGAAGAAGAGTAGGTTCAAGGAGATCATTTAGGTGACGATTATAGGAGTCCAGGTGATGGACAATTGTCACTAGGGTGAGGGTAGATGCAATGGAGACAAAGAGAAAAAGATGTATTCAAAATATTTTTAGGAGGTAGAGGCAACAAGACTTGGAGTGATTAGATAAAACAGTGGTGAAGATATGGAGGTAGCATGAATGTCTAGATTTGGCATGGGCAACTGTGTGGGTAGTTATGTTATTTTTATCAATATAGGGAATAGTGGAGGAAGAGCAAGTATTTTGGGGAAGATCACGAGTTCAGTGTTAGACATGTTGACCTGAGGTGCCTATGAGGAATCCAAGTGAAAAAGTTAAGTAAGCAGATGGATCTATGTGTTTGGAATTAATAGAGGTTAGGAGTAGAGGTTAAATTTGTGAGTCACAAGTAGAAACAGTAATTGAGGCCAAGGGAGTGAATGTAGACCAAGATGAGAATGAATAGAGCCTAAGACTGAGAAACTTTAACATTTAAAGGTCAAGTAGAAGAGGAAGATCCAGCAAAGGAGAGTGAGAGGAATTAGCCATAGATGTAAGAAGAAATCAGAAAAACGTATTGAGTTGGCCAAAAGTTCATTTGGGTTTTTCCATATGATGTTATGGAAAATTTCGAATGTACTTTTTGGCCAACCCAACAGTATTACAGAAACCAGTGGAAGAGTTTTCCATAAATACAGAGCTGTGGCTGTGCCAAATGCTACTAAAAGCAAATATGATGAATATTTAAAAGTGTCCACTGTATTTAGTAAAATGATGGTCACTGGTAACTTAAGTGACAGCTGTTTTGGTAGAGTGATGGGGGGGGTGGGTAGAAGCCCGAGTCAAATGGTTGATGAATGACAAATATTAAGTACCTGTATTATATATTAAGATATATTAAAAGTACATATATTAAGGTTACAAGAATTAAAGCTAAGGTCTGTCAGAGAAGAGAGGTACAAATATGAAAAAGGAGAAAACTAGAATAAATCCTGTGTTGTTGGATTGGAATTAGAGTTATTAATGGAAATTTGTAGCTTTCTTTTGCTAAATCACTATAGATATAAATAAGTATATTATTATTGTAAACATATGTGTATATTCCCTAGTTCTGTTCACTGTGAGGGTCTAGGAATAGTAACATCCTAATAGCAATGGACAAACCTAGTGCCCAGAACTTGACTTCTAAATGCCATTACACCAAAAAATACCAGGCTCCCTGGAGAAATCCCGATTCCAGGGTTAGAACAGAGAAAGTACAAAATGAGACTGGGACGTCGCGCTGTGCCAGAAAGTAAGTAATGAAGGGCTCAAAGAATGATGAGGATATGTCCAAAGGACACAAAAGCCAGCCAGCTTGAAGCGGTTATCACTGGCTGAAACAAAACAATTTGGGTATCAAAATAAATTCAAATACCAACAAATATAATCCACTGAATTACAGGCGAAGCCATGAGTTCAAACAGATCTACATAAATGACTGTATAAATTGAAAGTTTGATGAATAATGGAAGATGTATATAGCTTGAAAGCACCTCCCAACAAAACGCTTATTAATTACAAGTGGAAAGGGGGAGAGTGCAGTAGAGAAGCCTTGCAGATACCATCTTAATTAAGTATTCAATTTAACTTCACTGGTGGTGGGACAAATCAATGACAGATACCACCTGATGGGATACCATAACAACACAGTATTCATTTTGTGATATTCTTGCCAAAGATGCATAACCCAAATCTCATTATGAGGAAATACCAGAAAAACCTAACATTGAGAATCATTCTACAAAATAACTGGTACAATCTTCACAAATGTGAGTCATGAATGTCAAGGAAAGAATGAAGCACTTTCCAAGATGAAGGAAAATAAAGAGATATGACAACTAAAACTCAATGCTTGATTTTGAACCAGATCCTTTTGCTACAAGAGACATTACTGGGACAAATGGCAAGACATGAACGAGTTCTAAGAATTAGATGATAGTGATGTCTGAATGTTAATTTCATTATTTTGGTAATTTTATTGTGGTTATGCAGAAAAGTATCCTGATTTTAGGAAATACATAATAAAGGAATTGAGGGAAATGGGTCGACAACTTAATCATTCATGTTCTAGAGGGAAATTCTTTACTTAAAGTTTTCTGTAGTCTTGTGACTTTCAAAATGAAAACAAAAGTATGAATGAAAGGAAGTGGGGAAGTGAAGTTGAATCATGAAAAGGAGGAAATAGATGTTTGGCTAGCTAGCAGAGAATGTGGGATGCCAACTAAAAAAATTTTTTTTTTTCAAATGAAAGAGACAAGATCAGGTTTAAAAGCTCTTGAAAAAGATTTAGTAGAAACTTTGGGGTTAAACTCGTATATGTGAGAAAATGGAAAAGGGGCAGGGTTTTGAGTACAGGTGGAAGGACTGACCTTTGACAGGAGGAAGAAAGAGGGCACTGGAGCAGACACAATCTTATTTAAGATTTGATGGCAGGAAACTGAGAGAGTTCTCATATGATGGTTATTTTCTCTATGAAGCAGGAAGCAAGGTCATCCGCTGAGAATGAATGGACAGTGGGGAAGTTGAACGTTTGATAAATGTATTGCTGGGCTATGTTACTGTTGAGGGGGCAGGTGAGGTTGGTGATCATGAATTTTTCTTGGTACCAATCTACCCAAATGGTATCAATCTAGACAACATATCAAAAAGCAGAGACATCACTTTGCTGACAAAGGTCCATATAACCACAGCTATGGCTTTTTCAGTAGATATGTATGGATGTGAGAGTTGGATCATAAAAAATGTTGAGTGCTGAAGAAGTGATGCTTTCAAATTGTGTGCTGGAGAAGACTCTTGAGAGTCCCTTGGACAGCAAGGAGATCAAACCAGTCAATCCTAAAGGAAATCAACCCCGAATATTCATTGGAAGGACTGATGCTGAAGCTGAAGCTCCAATACTTCGGCTACCTGGTGTGAAGAGCTGACTCATTGGAAAAGACCCTGTTGCTGGGAAAGATTGAGGCCAGGAAGAGAAGGGGGTGACAGAGGATGAGATGGTTGGATGGCATCACAGACTCAATGGATATGAATTTGAGTAAACAAACTCTGGGAAACAGTGAAGGATGGGGAAACCTGGCATGCTGCAGTCCATGGAGTTGCAGAGTCGGACATGACTAAGCGACTGAACAGCAACAACCCAAGTGGTGATTTTTCTCCAACAGAGTTTGGCTGTGGGGTACAGACAGGAACAAGGCTAACAGATGACATCATTGTTCAGGTTTTGCCAGGAAGTTTCAATGGAGCAGGGGACATTAGGGTATTTGCAGGAAGGGTTGAAAAGATAGACCATTTGCATTGGAACCAGGGGGAAATAAGTTTTTGTGCTTTCTCCTTTAAATGAACCATTTACATAGAAATTCTGTAACCTTTTACTGATGGGAAAAAAAATCCACTGAAAGTATAATTTAGTAAACTTCTGAGGTGTCAGAATAAATGCAAAGTTGAATATGCTCCAAGCTGAAAATCTTACTCTTCTCAATAAATTATAATAATGTTCTCTAGTTTGCTTATCATTTGAAATCACTAATCAGAACTTTAAAGCAGTACCACATAATTATAGACTTTAGGTTGAGAAGATTCTATCTGTTCAGAGTCATTAGAACTGGGTTAAATATATTGATTCTAGAGTCAAAGGACAGCCAGGCTTTTGCAGCTAGTGCCTGAAATCTCAAAAACTAAGATATGATCCTGTTACAATTCAGACACCTCCACGTTCATATGAGCAGCTCCACTGTTATCAGTTTTATTTACTGGGGCACTAAAGAAGATTGAACTGGAAGTTTCTTTTGCCAAAAATGGAGTTCAAAAGCCACTGACTAGTCTAGTGAAAAGAATCCTTAACAACAGTGAGTCAATTTTCTCACAAATTTTAATTATAAGGCCAACATGATTTCCCTTACCAGATTTTTTGGTGAATGCACTAACAAAGCATTGTTAAAAATAAACAATAATAAGATTATTGAGAATTTGCAAGGAGAAAAATGTCTTGAATCTGAGGTACTACTCAGGGTAAGGAAGACTTGGGGGAGGATGGCAGGAGGGTGTCCTATGCAGAATGAAGGGGCTATGTGTAGAGCAGAGGAATGAGGAAGGCAAGAGCCTAGGAAGAGGTTATAGGCCACTGAAGAGAAACCTTGCTCTTTTCACAATTTTGATGAGATTATGTCTTTGAAAAAATGATACAACTCTTCTATAGACTGTGGCCCCATACCCCACCTCTAGTTCATACGTTGAAGTCCTAATTCTTAGTGTGATGGTATTTGGAGGTGAGACCTTTGGGAGGTAACTCAGTCATGAGCATGGAGCCATCATGAAAGGGACTAGCGCCCTTAGGAAAGAGGCCACAGAGAGCTAGGTCACCCCTGCTGCTATGTGAAGAGGAGGCAAGAAGGAATCAGCTATGAACCAGAAAGCAGACCCCCATCAGACACTGAAGTGCCTTGATCTTGGACTTCCCAGCCTCCAGAAATTTAAGACATAAATTTCTGTTGTTTGTAGGTTACCCAGTCTGTTGCATTTCATTATAGCAGCCTCAATGGACAAGCCCTCTCCCTGCAGGTATCACTCCAAGAGCTGATGAAGGTGAAGGCAATGAGACTTCAGATATTTTACCTCATGTGATGGGTAGAATATGATGTCCTTATCATAACCCCTACAACCTGGGAATTAGACCTGATTTTGAAAAAGAGTCTTTGCAGATGTAATTAAGTTAAAGAGTTGGAGATAATATCATTCTGGATTAATTTGGTGGCCCTAAATCCAATGATAAATGTCCATATAAGACACAGAAAGGTCTGATTGCTGTGGCCAAAACTTCCAAAACTATGTTGAACAGTAGTGGTGAAAGTGGGCACCCTTGTCTTGTTCCTGACTTTAGAGGGAATGCTTTCAATTTTTCACCATTGAGGATAATGTTTGCTGTGGGTTTGTCATATATAGCTTTTATTATGTTGAGGTATGTTCCTTCTATTCCTGCTTTCTGGAGAGTTTTTATCATAAATGGATGTTGAATTTTGTCAAAGGCTTTCTCTGCATCTATTGAGACAATCATATGGTTTTTGTTTTTCAATTTGTTAATGTGGTGTATTACATTGATTGATTTGTGGATATTGAAGAATCCTTGCATCCCTGGGATAAAGCCCACTTGGTCATGGTGTATGATCTTTTTAATGTGTTGTTGGATTCTGATTGCTAGAATTTTGTTAAGGATTTTTGCATCTATGTTCATCAGTGATATTGGCCTGTAGTTTTCTTTTTTTGTGGGATCTTTGTCAGGTTTTGGTATTAGGGTGATGGTGGCCTCATAGAATGAGTTTGGAAGTTTACCTTCCTCTGCAATTTTCTGGAAGAGTTTGAGCAGGATAGGTGTTAGCTCTTCTCTAAATTTTTGGTAGAATTCAGCTGTGAAGCTGTCTGGACCTGGGCTTTTGTTTGCTGGAAGATTTTTGATTACAGTTTCAATTTCCGTGCTTGTGATGGGTCTGTTAAGATTTTCTATTTCTTCCTGGTCCAGTTTTTGAAAGTTGTACTTTTCTAAGAATTTGTCCATTTCTTCCACGTTGTCCATTTTATTGGCATATAATTGTTGATAGTAGTCTCTTATGATCCTTTGTATTTCTGTGTTGTCTGTTGTGATCTCTCCATTTTCATTTCTAATTTTATTGATTTGATTTTTCTCCCTTTGTTTCTTGATGAGTCTGGCTAATGGTTTGTCAATTTTATTTATCCTTTCAAAGAACCAGCTTTTGGCTTTGTTGATTTTTGCTATGGTCTCTTTTGTTTCTTTTGCATTTATTTCTGCTCTAATTTTTAAGACTTCTTTCCTTCTACTAACCCTGGGGTTCTTCATTTCTTCCTTTTCTAGTTGCTTTAGGTGTAGAGTTAGGTTATTTATTTGACTTTTTTCTTGTTTCTTGAGATATGCCTGTATTGCTATGAACTTTCCCCTTAGGACTGCTTTTACAGTGTCCCACAGGTTTTGGGTTGTTGTGTTTTCATTTTCATTCGTTTCTATGCAAATTTTGATTTCTTTTTTGACTTCTTCTGTGATTTGTTGGTTATTCAGCAGCGTGTTGTTCAGCCTCCATATGTTGGAATTTTTAATAGTTTTTCTCCTGTAATTGAGATCTAATCTTACTGCATTGTGGTCAGAAAAGATGCTTGGAATGATTTCAATTTTTTTGAATTTACCAAGTCTAGATTTATGGCCCAGGATGTGATCTATCCTGGAGAAGGTTCCATGTGCGCCTGAGAAAAAGGTGAAAATTCATTGTTTTGGGATGAAATGTCCTATAGATATCAACTAGGTCTAACTGGTCTATTGTATCGTTTAAAGTTTGTGTTTCCTTGTTAATTTTCTGTTTAGTTGATCTATCCATAGGTGTGAGTGGGATATTAAAGTCTCCCACTATTATTGTGTTATTGTTAATTTCTCCTTTCATACTTGTTAGCATTTGTCTTACATACTGTGGTGCTCCTGTATTGGGTGCATATATATTTATAATTGTTATATCTTCTTCTTGGATTGATCCTTTGATCATTATGTAGTGACCATCTTTGTCTCTTTTCACAGCCTTTGTTTTAAAGTCTATTTTATCTGATATGAGTATTGCTACTCCTGCTTTCTTTTGGTCCCTATTTGCATGGAAAATCTTTTTCCAGCCCTTCACTTTATGCTGGATAGGGTGTGGAGAAAAGGGAACCCTCTTACACTGTTGGTGGGAATGCAAACTAGTATAGCCACTATGGAGAACAGTGTGGAGATTCCTTAAAAAACTGGAAATAGAACTGCCTTATGATCCAGCAATCCCACTGCTGGGCATACACACTGAGGAAACCAGAAGGGAAAGAGATACGTGTATCCCAATGTTCATCACAGCGCTGTTTATAATAGCCAGGACGTGGAAACAACCTAGATGTCCATCAGCAGATGAATGGATAAGAAAGCTGTGGTACATATACACAATGGAGTATTACTCAGCCATTAAAAAGAATACATTAGAATCAGTTCTAATGAGGTGGATGAAACTGGAGCCTATTATACAGAGTGAAGTAAGCCAGAAAGAAAAACACCAATACAGTATACTAACGCATATATATGGAATTTAGAAAGATAGTAACAATAACCCTGTGTACGAGACAGCAAAAGAGACACTGATGTATAGAACAGTCTTATGGACTCTGTGGAAGAGGGAGAGGGTGGGAAGATTTGGGAGAATGGCATTGAAACATGTATAATATCATGTATGAAACGAGTTGCCAGTCCAGGTTTGATGCATGATACTGGATGCTTGGGGCTAGTGCACTGGGACGACCCAGAGGGATGGTATGGGGAGGGAGGAGGGAGGAGGGTTCAGGATGGGGAACACATGTATACCTGTGGCGGATTCATTTTGATATTTGGCAAAACTAATACAATTTGTAAAGTTTAAAAATAAAATAAAATTAAAAAAAAAAAAAGAGAGAGACAGAAAGGGAGAAGAGGAGAGAAAACCACACAAAGACTACAGCATAGCCTCGAGTTATGTGATAAGCCAAAGGATGCTAACAGATACCAGAAGCTGGAGGAAGCAAGGTTTTTCCTCTACAGCCTTGAGAGGAGGTTCTTATCTGTTGATACTTGAATTTCAGACTTTTAACCTCCAGAACTGTGAGAGAATACATTTCTATCATTAAACAAACAGCAGTTCTACTGCAGCTATCAAGACCACATATGATCAACCTGTACATCTCTTGGCACTAATTAAGAATAATGATAGTAGTATCCATTGCTAGTGTTGGGAATCTTAGATACTAGACACTGTACTAAATGAGTTAAGGGAATTCTTTTCCTTAGTTTTCACAGTGGCTCTATGATCGAGGCACTGTTATTAACCCTACTCTACAGATGAAGGGATCAAGACATAGCAATTTGCCTAAGGTCATATAACTACCAGGCATTAGAGCAGGGATTTGAACCCATACAGTCTGACTCTAGAGCCCACACTTTTAACCCCTACACTGGACTGCTTTCAAGGGTAGTTTGGATGCCCTATGGCAGCTGGTAGACGCTTATACTCTGATTGGCTGGACAAGAAGGGGAATTTTATTTTTAAGTACAATCTAATTCAGTCAGTCATTGCTATATAATAAGTACAAGTGTACATCACAATGAAATGGAAGCTTTACAAGACTTCTTGTCACTTCGTTCAAGTGACCAGAGTTGACAAAAGCAAAAAAGTGGTGACTCTTGCAGTGCCATACTTACTACAGCCAACATTAAATTGGGATGTTATTTTACTAATAGTGTTCAGTTTTTCTATTTCATTTAAGCTATTTGCTCTATAATATATGCAAATGACACTTAATAAAATCATTACATTATCACAATAACATTTTCACCCTTTAATTTGACTATATTCCTCTTTCATCCTCACACCTTTGCACTAACTTCTGTTGTAAATTTACTTAATCTACATAAGTTATTCAGCGTAATGGAAAAAAGACATAGTAATATGGTGCTATCTCAAAATCAACAGTTTCTCCTCAAAAATGAAGGGTCCTCTGCTCTGCCTTGACATTTGGATTGCTCAGCTATCATAGGAAATTCTTCTACTTAGACACCTTCCATTCTCTTGGCATATCCTCTTGATTATATTTTTATTTCAGAAGCTAACAATGACATAAGAGAGTACTAATGTGGAGTAGGCTCAATACCATATTTTTAATATCTCTCTATGTATGAGATGTCTTCAAATGTTGGCTTCCTCAAACAGAATCACATTGCTTTCCCCCCCAAATTTTATTCTGTCAAGGGATTAAATTCTTTACTTTTCTGAATTAAAATGCCCCAAATGATTCTTAAAGTGCTGGGACAGAAAATCATCTTTAGGTACAAAGTCTCTGATGTGCGAGGTAGAATCAAGGGACCCAGCTGGGCGTCCTAGGTCTAATTATCAACCCTGTGAACTTGGACATGGAATTTAGTTTGAGTTTCTGTCTTCATTTGCAAAAGGAGTATGCTCATGCTATCACCTAACCTAATTTATAGGAATATCAAAAATATGGTGTAAATATGTGAAGACACTTTGAAAGCTTAAACAATAAACTAATCTTAATATACAAGAAGAGTATGGGCTTTCATGATGGACAGACTTAGATTTGAATCCTGGATCTGCCATCTTCTATGTGTGCGGACTTGCAGAAATTAATCTTAGTTTCCTAATCTGGCAAATGAGATAAAAATAGCTGCTTAAAAGGGATGTTTTCCACAGGTGATATGTATGAAAGTATTTAGCACACTGACTGTCACATATCATCTCCTTCCTATCTCTCCCCTTTATGCCCTTTCTATTTCTGAAGAACACCTCTAGACCCAGGACAGATATGATAACCCATTTAGGGCCAATGTTACATTTCCCCTACATGAAGCTCATTAAAAAAGCCCTGAGAGTGTGAAGAGAGAAACCGGTCATGTGTATAACTTGAGAATTAGCAGAACTCTCAAGGCTTTCTGGAGACTTTATTAACAACTTAAATTGTTTTCTTTGATACCCTAGTTGGCCATCTCAAATAAAAAATAAAAACTCCAGCCTGTGAGAAAAAAAAAAAACCCAAGGACAGAGCCCCAGGAACTACTGTGAAGTCAAAGTGTCAGGCTCTGAATTTTCTTGGAAAAATCAATTTGAGTCTAACCAAAAAAAAAAAAAAGGCTGCATTTTGGAAAATTGGCCTTTAATATCTAGAGTATGAGTTTTCAAAGTGTTCTCTAAATTCGATACCATTTTCACCATAGTAGATGGGGTTTTCTTTCAGTACAGATAATAAAAGGAGTGAATTTTACTACTTTTGACTAGGTGACTTCACGTGTATAAGATGAGTTTTGTTCTTTCTTAGGTCCAACAGAAAGTTTTACCTTAAAAAAATCACACATAAAAGCAACTTCTTTTCTCCTTTCTCTCTCCAGGTGTGACCTATGAGACCATTTGCTATATATGGAGTCAAGAGGTAAGAGAATTGTTGGTAAGCTTTGGGAGAAAATTCCATTTTCTAATCTTTGGTACCTTTTCCCAATATTGAAAGCACAGCTACCTAACATTTGTGAATACAGTGCTGGTTTTGCTTTGCTAATTCTGTCTTTGGTAATGTTTGCTTTTCTCAGTGTCGTCTGTATTTTTCAGCCTCTGGGAACTGATATCACTTGTCCAGTAACCTAACAGTGATTTTAAACTCCATTTTCTGAGAATGAAACATTATTAATCCTTGGGGTGTTTACTGTAATACAATGCATTGGATAATATGGAACATGATCTACTGTTCCACTGGAATGCCAATGTCATGCATCATTAATAAATGCACAGTTCCCATTGAGAGGCTCTTAATTAGCATACATACTTTTGTCATCATATATCAAACCAAGCAGACTTTTTCTCATCTTGTGTTACTTTTGCTGACTTGAAAAGCTGAATTCTTATTGTGGCAGTGTGTATTAACATCCAGAATTTATAAACCACTCCAAGCTATTTTCAGTATGGAAATGACAACTTGATTTTCTTCAAGCTTTCTTAAATGGAGCAATGTGATGTTTTTCTTCTTAAAAATAATTTCTATGGCACCTTTGCAACAAGACCATATGCTGTCACCCTAAACTTAGTTTGGATTATTGAGTTTAACTAAGTATGGTCTCCAGACCACCTGCTGAAGATCCAGCTAAGTATATAAATTCTTGGTCCCTATTCCAGATTTACTGAGTCAAATGTGGGGGCAGGATCTGGGAACTTGCCTTTTAATGATATCCTAGGTATGGCACCCCACTCCAATACGCTTGCCTGGAAAATCCCATGGACGGAGGAGCCTGGTGGGCTGCAGTCCATGGGGTTGCTAGGAGTCAGACACGACTGAGCAAATTCACTTTCACTTTTCACTTTCATGCACTGGAGAAGGAAATGGCAGCCCACTCCAGTGTTCTTGCCTGGAGAATACCAGGGACGGGGGAGCCTGGTGGGCTGCCATCTATGGGGTCGCACAGAGTCGGACACGACTGAAGCGACTTAGCAGCAGCATTAGTAGGTAATTTTCATGCATTCTAATATTTTAGAACCACTGGTTCCATGTGAAGAGAGCAAGCACTCTTCAATCTGTCTTTTCTTTCCTTAGGAACCTTTACCCTCTTCATCTGAATCTCTTCTCAGTAACCTCATGCTGCCCTACTGGCTATTAAGAGATGTATAGGTGTTCCACTGAGAATACAAGATTGGACATAAGAAAGGTCTAGCCCTCACTTTGCCTCTGATTATTCATGAGACAACTGGAGAGGTTTTAATATTTTTTAAAAAATTAATATTAATTTTTGGCTCTGCTGGGTTTTTGGTGCTGTGTGGGCTTTCCTCTAGCTGCAGATAGTGGGGACTACCCTCCTGTTGCAGAGCGTGGGCTTCTGATTGTGGTGGACTGAGCACAGGCTCTAGGGCATGCGGGCTTCCGTAGTTGTGGTGCGTGGGCTCAGTAGTTGTGGCTCCCAGGCTCTAGAGCACAGACTTAGTAGTTGTGCACACGGCCTTAGTTGCTCTGTGACATGTGGGATCTTCCTGGACCAGGGATGGAACCCATGTATCCTGCATTGTCAGGCAGAGTCTTTACCATTGAGCCACCAGGGAAGCCCTAGGTGTCAATATTTCTGAGCTTTGGTTTCACCAACTGCAAAATGGTGGAAGGTAGGGAAGGAAGGAGAGGAAGCAAGATTATTAGACGAGTTAATGACAAAGATTTTGTCTGGATTGAACATTCCTGGATTTTATAAATGTTGCAGCTGCTAGAGGGAGAATAACAGAGGGAAAAGGTAGCCAGGAGGATAAGCTGACAAAGTCAGTAGGCTTGCAGGAGTGGGAGGACCATGAGTTATGGAATCAGACTATGGTTTAGGTCATAGCTCTAATATACTATTTGAGTCATCTTGAGCAATATGTAACAGATGTGATAAAGAAGAGACGGAAGGGAAAGATGAGGCGAAGGACAAAGGAGACAAGGAGAAAGGAGAGGAAGGGAGTGAGATAAGATCATGGTCCTTTTCATGATCTGGTAGATTCATTTGATAACAAACATTGGTCGGGAACTTATGATGTGCCAAGTACTCCTCCAGGCACTGGAGATACAGCAAAGGCCAAAACAAATAGTTTCTACCTTGTGGAGCTTATGATCTGAAATGTATACACACACATTTCAGCAGAGGGGGCATGGGTATGGAAGAAAATAAATAAATGAATATAGAACATTTCAGGGGGCAATAACTACTGTGATAAAACTTAAAGCAGGGTAAGGAGACAGAGTGGCAGGGGGGTGAGGAACTGCCATGTTACAGAGGACGGTCTGTCTAATAATGTATCAATTATTAATAACGTTTCCACTGACCAGATACTTGAAGTCAGAAAGCCTTGAAGCCATTTTGGGGGAAAGGTAGAAGCAATAGCAAACAGAAAGGCCCAGAGTGTTAAGGAATAACAAGAACAGAGTCCAAACTATGTAGGTAGAGAAGAATGTATGAGGGGGAGAGGGAGCAGCAGGAGATGGTGGGAGAGAGGTCATGGGAGCAGGGGAGAAGAGATTGTGTAGAGCCTTATAAACTGTGGTAAGGAAGTCAGTTTTGACTCTGAAACGGGAAGAAAATGGAAGGTTCCGAGCAGAAGAGTGACGTGATTTACAAAGGATCGTTGTGTTAAGAATAGACTCTAGAGGAAGCAGTTAAGACTACCGCAATAATCGAGGTAAGAGATGAGGGTGGCCTGGGACCAGGACCGTAGCTGCGTAGGTGGTGAGAGGTAGTCAGCTTCTGGATATATTTTGAGGATGGAGCCAGTAGGATGTGCTGATAAGGTGAATGTGGATATGAGAGAGAATGATGTCTTCACAAGTTTTGGTGTGAGCAACTGAAAGACTTGAAATTGCATTTCCTGAGATGGGGAAGACTATGGGAGTAGCAGCTATGAGAAAGAATATATATGTGAATCAGTTGATATCTGAGAGGAGTCAGTCATCTGAGTGAGCATTTCTTATGTGAGGAACCCAGGCACAGGAGCTCTGGGATTTTATTAGTAAAGTGCTCTTGTTAGTTTTATAAGGGAACTAGGGAATACTGTCTTTAGCTTTAGTCCAGTGCTTATAAAATTATTTTGGGAATAAGCTTCAGTCCTCCTCATGCAAGGGAAGTCCACATTCAGAGTTAATATACCTCACTTTTCAGCTTTCCAAAGCCATATTCATTATCTCTGAACTTCAGCTTTAACCAAATAAAATGAAAACTAGTACAAGTTGAGGGGCTGCAACTTTGCTATTTGCTTACTCACAGTGATGCCTTACCATCGCTCCAGTAACTGCCTTAATTGCTTTCTGGAAATAATCCTACCCCATCTGGTGGGATGTTTCTGAAGCATTAAGTGCTCCAAGAAAAAGAGCTTCTATGCTTTACAGTAAGCGCACTGCTATCAGGAGCCTTGCTGACTGTTTTGTACTTCGGTTTGTGCAGCTTCCCAAAGAGCTGAATGGAACGCTATTGTGTCATTTAAATCTAAAGAAGGCATTTGCACGCCGATGATGCTATCTCAAGTCCTAATTTGTGCAAACATTGATCTGCTTTGAGCAGAAAAGAGATCTCCACTCAGACAGCAAAGACTGAGCTCAGATTAATAGGTGAAAGGACTGAAGCACCAGGAAGGATAAACTTTTTTTTCTTTTTTTTCATCTTAGGATGCTTTATCAGATTTTCTTTGCAGGTTCATTTCTGCTCCAACGAAGAATATTCTTTTTGAGCTAAATCCAATTTGTTTATAAAAAATACACACCCATATTGATTTCACTCTGGTTTAAAATGGTATTTTTGCAGTGCAAAAAAAATCTAATCAATACCATCTTATGAGTTGGACTGGTAATGGTAAACATACTAACAGATATTTCATTTCATGGGGCCAAAGCTCTGGAAATTGATACTACTGAAAAGGATTACTCATTCACCATTGGGTATAACTTTGTTTACCCAACCATGATATAGGTGTAAAGCAGAAATACAATTATGCTGTGGCCAACACACAAGAGGTTTCTGAATAGTAGAACTTGCCTTCCCCAGTACCCCCTAGGACCCATAGATCGTACAAGTTGGCAGATCAAATAAGGGTATGGTGGGAAATCGTTTACAATAAAAGGGGGAAAAAAAGCTTAATCTGATAGGGTGGAAAATTAGACTGACATAGTTGTTGAAGAAATAAGAGTCTCCCAAGCCAAGATCAACTTTTTAAAAATTAAGCTTTCGAAGGAGATAGCTTTGCAGATCCTTGAACCAGTGCTGTTCTTTCTTCTATCACATGTATCTCAAACATTCGGTTTTGAGCAAGACAGGTAACAAGTGAAATTATAAGACAATTGTTGCCAGGGGTTTCAGTTGCAGCCAGTAAGTCTTTTAACATACTTAGTCAAAAGTGTGGCAATACCAAAGGAACTGTGTTTCATCATTTCTAGTGCACCTGGAGTGGGGAAATGAAATTCATCAAAAGTTGTAACTCAGACTTGCCTCTGTCTCATGCTACTTTTGCCTGGAAAATCCCATGGACAGAGGAGCCTGGTAGGCTGCAGTCCATGGGGTCGCTAGAGTCAGACACGACTGAGCAACTTCACTTTCACTTTTCACTTTCATGCATTGGAGAAGGAAATGGCAACCCACTCCAGTGTTCTTGCCGGGAGAATCCCAGGGAAGGGGAGCCTGGTGGGCTGCCATCTATGGGGTCACACAGAGTCGGACACGACTGAAGCGATTTAGCAGCAGCAGCAGCATGCTCACATAACCCTTGGTTGCCCTCACTGGGAGTTAAGTGTAGTGGAAACCTAGAGTGCAGAAGCACACACAGAGTTGAGACTGGGAGAAATAATTCACCTGGGTAAAGGAAAAAGCAACAATGTGCCTAAGGACTATGACCCTTGAATACATCAGTTCAGTTCAGTTCAGTTCAGTCGCCCAGTCATGTCCAACTCTTTGCGACCCCATGAATAGCAGCATGCCAGGCCTCCCTGTCCATCACCAACTTCGGGAGTCCACCCAAACCCATGTCCATTGAGTCGGTAATGCTATCCAACTATCTCATCCTCTGTCGTCCCCTTCTCCTTCTGCCCTCAATCTTTCCCAGCATCAGGGTCTTTTCCAATGAGTCAGCTCTTTGCATCAGGTGGCCAAAGTACTGGAGGTTCAGCTTCAACATCAGTCCTTTCAATGAACACCCAGGACTCATCTCCTTTAGTATGGACTGGATGGATCTCCTTGCAGTCCAGGGGACTCTCAAGAGTCTTCTGCAATACCACAGTTCAAAAGCATCAATTCTTCTGTGCTCAGCTTTCTTTATAGTCCAACTCTCACATCCATACATGACCACTGGAAAAACCATAGCCTTGATTAGACGGACCTTTGTTGGCAAAGTAATGTCTCTGCTTTTGAATATGCTATCTAGGTTGGTCATAACTTTCCTTCCAAGGAGTAAGCGTCTTTTAATTTCATGACTGCAATCACCATCTGCAGTGATTTTGGAGCCCAGGAAAATAAAGTCAGCCACTGTTCCCACTGTTTCCCCACCTATTTGCCATGAAGTGATGGTATCAGATGCCATGATCTTAGTTTTCTGAATGCTGAGCTTTAAGCCAACTTTTTCACTCTCCTCTTTCACCAAGAGGTTCTTTAGTTCTTCTTCACTTTCTGCCATAAGGGTGGTATCATCTGCATATCTGAGGTTATTCATATTTCTCCTGGCAATTTTGATTCCAGCTTGTGCTTCTTCCAGTCCAGCGTTTCTCATAATGTACTCTGCATATAAGTTAAATAAGCAAGGTGAAAATATACAGCCTTGACGTACTCCTTTTCCTATTTGGAACCAGTCTGTTGTTCCATGTCCAGTTCTAACTGTTGCTTCCTGACCTGCATACAGATTTCTCAAGAGGCAGGTCAGGTGGTCTGGTATTCCCATCTCTTTCAGAATTTTCCACAGTTTATTGTGATCCACATAGTCAAAGGCTTTGGCATAGTCAATAAAACAGAAATAGATGTTTTTCTGGAACTCTCTTGCTTTTTTGATGATCCAGCGGATGTTGGCAATTTGATCTCTGGTTCCTCTGCATTTTCTAAAACCAGCTTGAACATCTGGACGTTCACGGTTCACGTATTGCTGAAGCCTGGCTTGGAGAATTTTAAGCATTACTTTACTAGTGTTTGAGATGAGTGCAATTGTGCGGTAGTTTGAGCATTCTTTGGCACTGCCTTTCTTTGGGATTGGAATAAAAACTGACCTTTTCCAGTCCTGTGGCCACTGCTGAGTTTTCCAAATTTGCTGGCATATTGAGTGCCGCACTTTCACAGCATCATTTTCAGGATTTGAATAGCTCAACTGAAATTCCATCACCTCCACTAGCTTTGTTCATAGTGATGCTTCCTAAGGCCCACTTGACTTCACATTCCAGGATGTCTGGCTCTTGACGCTCAAAGCCAGGTAAACATGAAAGTAAGGAAAATGTATGGCTATGGCTATAAATATAGTGACCATAGGAGGTGGATATTAAAAATTCAGGTATAAATTTTATCCTAGAATCACCCAAGGGCAGGCTAGGCAATAAAGATAATGCTGGTAAGTACTAGGTTGTGATTACTCTGGGTGATCCAAAGATAATAATTGATATTTCCTATAATCAATTTGTGAGTGGGAACTTGCTCACAATGCTTTCAATTCTCTATCCCAAGTTAAAACAGGCACATAATCTCTCCATAAGAGAAGAGATGGATAGCTCTTTTTGTTTTGATAATTGAGAAAATGAGGAATAGAATAATTGTTTTGAAAATTCTACAGCAGTTTCATTGTATTGCTTTAGATCCCTTCAGAAAGCTGACAATATATATACTCAAAATACCTGATGCTGCCTATTCCCTTGTAGCTCAGTCAGTAAAGAATCTGCCTGTAGTGCAGAAGACCCGGGTTCGATCCCTGGGTTGGGAAGATACCCTGAGAAGGAAATGGCGACCTGCTTCAGTATCCTTGCCTGGAAAATCTCATGGACAGAGGAGCCTGGTGGGCTGTAGTCCATGGGGTCACAAAGAGTCAGGCACGACTGAGTGACTAACACTTATAGTGCACAAAAATAGGAGCTAATAATTCAGAAATGAATAGGGGGAGAGATTGTCTTCCCCCTATCTTCCATGGCATACAAATTTACATAGTTCAGGAAGCAGGTATTTGCTCTTTACCTTTGAACATATGAAGTCACTATAAGAGAAACAGGAATCTGAAATATCCAAATTTCTGTGTCCTTGGAATCCATTTTGTAGTAATTTTGTCATAATACAGAAAAGCTATGAATTCTACCTTTGTCTTTTGGTCTTTTACAAGCTTGGAAAGTTTTATTGTTCAGTCACCCAGTCATGTCCAACTCTTTGTGACCCCATGGACTGCAGTGTGCCAGGCTTCTCTGTCCCTCACCATCTCCCAAAGTTCACCCAAGTTCATGTCCATTGCATTGGTGATGCCATCCAGCCATCTCATTCTCTGATGCACTGTTCTCCTTCTGCCCTCAATCTTTCCCAACATCAGGGACTTTTCCAATGAGTCCTCTGTTTGCATCAGATGACCAAAATACTGGAGCTTCAGCTTCAGTATCAGTCCTTCCAGTGAATCTTCAGGGTTTATTTATCTTAAGATTGACTGGCTTGATCTTGCTGCCTAAGGGGCTTTCAGGAGTCTTCTCAGCACCACAGTTTAAAGGCATCAGTTTTTTGGCACTCTGCCTTCTTTATGGTCCAGCTCTCACAACTGTACGTGACCACTGGGAAAACCATAGCATTGACAATACAAACTTATGTCGACAGAGTAATGTCTCCGCTTTTCAACACTGTCTAGGTTTGTCATAGCTTTCCTGCCAATAAGCAAGCGTCTTCTGATTTCATGGCTGCAGTCACCATCCACAGTGATTTTAGAACCCAAGAAGAGGCATCTGTCAATACTTCCACCTTTTTCCCTTCTATTTGCCATGAAGTAATGGGGTCAGATGCCATGCTCTTGGTTTTACTAATATTTAGCTTTAAACCAGCTCTTTCACTCTCCTTCACCCTCATCGAGAGGCTCTTTAGTATCTCTTCACTTGCTGCCATTAGAGTAGTATCATCCGCATATCTGAGATTGTTGATGTTTCTCCCATGTATCTTGATTCCAGCTTGTAACTCATCCAGCCCGGCATTTCTCATGATGTGCTCAGCATATAGGTTAAACAAACAGGGTGACCACAGACAGTTCTGTTGTACTCCTTTCTCAATCTTGAACCAATCAGTTGTTCCATACAGGGTTCTAATTGTTGCTTCTTGACCCGCATACAGGTTTCTCAGGAGACAGGTAAGATGGTCTGGTATTCCCATGTCTGTAAGAGCTTTCCACAGTTTATTATGATCCACAAAGACAAAGGCTTTAGCTTAGTTGATGAAACAGAGGTAGATATTTTTCTGGAATTCTCTAGCTTTCTCTATGATCCAGCAAATGTTGGCAATTTGATCTCTGGTTCCTCTTCCTTTTCTAAACCCGGCTTGGACATCTGGAAATTCTTGCTTTGCATAATGCTGAAGCCTAGCATGCATGATTTTAAGCATGACCTTAGTAGCTGGTTCCAAATAGGAAAAGGAGTACGTCAAGGCTGTATATTGTCACCCTGCTTATTTAACTTATATGCAGAGTACATCATGAGAAACGTTGGACTGGAATAAGCACAAGCTGGAATCAAAATTGCCAGGAGAAATATGCAGATATGCAGATGACACCATCCTTATGGCAGAAAGTGAAGAGGAACTAAAAAGCCTCTTGATGAAAGTGAAAGAGGAGAGTGAAAAGTTGGCTTAAAGCTCAACATTCAGAAAAGGAAGATCATGTCATGTGGTCCCATCACTTCATGGGAAATAGATGGAGAAACAGTGGAAACAGTGTCAGACTTTGTTTTTTGGGGTGCCAAAATCACTGCAGATGGTGACTGCAGCCATGAAATTAAAAGACGCTTACTCCTTGGAAGGAAAGTTATGACCAACCTAGATAGCATATTCAAAAGCAGAGACATTACTTTGCCAACAAAGGTCCGTCTAGTCAAGGCTATGGTTTTTCCAGTGGTCATGTATGGATGTGAGAGATGGACTGTGAAGAAGGCTGAGCGCCGAAGAATTGATGCTTTTGAACTGTGTTGTTGGAGAAGACTCTTGAGAGTCCCTTGGACTGCAAGGAGATCCAACCAGTCCATTCTAAAGGAGATGAGTCCTGGGTGTTCATTGGAAGGACTGATGCTAAAGCTGAAACTCCAGTACTTTGGCGACCTCATGCGAAGAGTTGACTCATTGGAAAAGAGTCTGATGTTGGGAGGGATTGGGGGCAGGAGGAAAAGGGGACGACAGAGGATGAGATGGCTGGGTGGCATCACTGACTCGATGGAAGTGAGTCTGAGTGAACTCCGGGAGTTGGTGATGGACAGGGAGGCCTGGTGTGCTGTGATTCATGGGGTCGCAAAGAGTCAGACACAACTGAGTGATTGAACTGAACTGAGTAGCATGGGAGATGAGTGCAACTGTCCGATGGTTAGCACATTCTTTAGTACTAACCTTCTTGAGAACTGGGATGAGGATTGACCTTTTCCAGTCCTGTGGCCACTTCTAGGTCTTCCAGATTTGCTGACATATTGAATGCAACACCTTGAAGGCACCAGCCTTTAGGGTTTTGAATAGTTCTACTGGAATTCCATTGTATCCACTAGCTTTATTAACAGCAGTGCTTCCTAAGGCCCACTTGACTTCACACTTCAGAATGTCTGGCTCTGAGTGGCT